>NC_090249.1:48465438-48554468 GCF_037325665.1 Littorina saxatilis
AGGATTGGCAGGTTTCTTTTAGTGCACATTTAGATTTTTGTATGAAATGATTTTGTAAAATGCTGCTAGTGGCTTTATTAGAAATTAATTCATCAAAAATGTACAACTCACCACAACAAACAGTCAGTGTGTTCAATTTTGGTATCTTTCCAAGTGGAGGGATGGTCTTTATCCCATGTACTGTGAAAGCCCCTTTGAAGACCCTCCGATTTAAGACTTCCTCCCTTTTAAGACCTTGTTTTCTTAAACTTTCTGTTCATAACCTCTGTAAATTTACCCCCATTTAAAAAAAACCTCCTTTTTACGACCTGACTTTCTCAAATGTTTGTAGGTCTTAAAAGGGGGGTTCCACTGTATAAGCAGAGCAATAATCCCCAGAAGGGCACCACCATGCTGTGTAAGTCACCCAAGGAATTGACAAAAATTGTCAAGACATTTTTTTGTCTCGGCGACTTCGTCATATAAGCAGAGGAATAATACTCGAAGGTCACCGCCAGGCTGTGCATGTATCGGTATCATATCTCATTAACAAACATTGAAATGTTGCAGCATCCTGGACAGTCTGCTGGCCCAGCTGGAGGGAGAGGAGGGGGGAGACTTGCTGGTGGCCACGCTATGTCTGTTGGAAGCGTCAGCGTCAGGATTGCTTGAATCGGAGTTACGGACTTTGCTTGCTGACGAAAGTGTGCTCAGACCCCCTTCTCCCTATGAGGAAAAAGGTAAGTTGTTCAAGGATTACAATAAGAAATGTGACAGTACAAAATATCATAAAAACAAACATTTCAATACCTTTTTTTTTTTAAATGTTGGTGTTTTTTTGTCTACTTATTAAAAGACCACTGGGTGGATGTACTGTAAATGTAAGGTTTTGTTTTGTCAATCATTAACCATTTCAATTCTTTCTTCTTCTTCTGCGTTCGTGGGCTGAAAGTCCCATGTACACTCGTGTTTTTTGCACGAGTGGAATTTTACGTGTATGACCGTTTTTTACCCCGCCATTTAGGCAGCCATACGCCGTTTTTGGAGGAAGCATGCTGGGTATTTTCGTGTTTCTATAATCCACCGAACTCTGACATGGATTACAGGATCTTTTTCGTGCGCACTTGGTCTTGTGCTTGCGTGTGCACACGGGGGTGTTCGGACACCGAGGAGAGTCTGCACACAAAGTTGACTCTGAGAAGTAAATCTCTCGCCGAACGTGGGGACGAACTCACGCTGACAGCGGCCAACTGGATACAAATCCAGCACGCTACCGACTGAGCTACATCCCCGCCCCAACCATTTCAATAACCTACAATGAATTGTCATTAATTAAACGTTCCAATAACATACACTTCTTGTTTTGGGATTAAGCTTTCTTGTTTTCTTATTCTGAATTTTGGAATGTTAGCAGCCTGTCTGTTATTGGATGTTTGTGATAGGATGACTGTCACAGGCTCTTTTGGTGTCTTGTTTCATGTGTTCTTAGCCTTCAAAGGGGTATGTGGTATCTGGTGTTCCTTGATTATCTCATTTGCAATAAAACTATCTAGCCCCTTGTGAAAGTTCACGGTCCCACCAGTGAATCTCAAACAGTCGCTTTTCTTTCAGTATTTAATGTCATGTCTCCATAGTTAATTCGGAAACTATGCTAAGACTATAACATAAAGTAACATTAGTTATACATGTGTCGGTCTTTGATATCAACTCTTGAAACAAGTATTGCATAATGAGGGTGCCTGGTACCTCAGTTGGTAGAGCACTTGATTGGTTATCCTCGGGTGAAGGGGTTCAAATCTTGGCCTGTCAACATTATGTGCAGCCTCAGACGGTTTCCATGTCCCATCCCCCATGTCGCCACTGTGGCACAAAAAAATTCTCGCCAGAAATGCAGATGACTGATAACACCTGAACATACACACACACCTGGGTAGCGCTACACTTGTTGCTGCTGGTTTTCCACTGACAGGAAGCTACCCGAATTCCCCAGCGATGGGATAATAAAATGTTGAAATCAAATCATGTAAAATGAAATGAAATTTGAAATGAACCAACTGTACATCTGTTTTGCTCACAGAGGAGAAGGAAGCTCAAGAGAAAGAGAGTAAGCAGAAGAAGAGGGAGGTGCTGTCGGAGAGGAAGTGGCTGTGGATATTCTCACGCCTACAGCCCTACCTGCGGCCCTACGGAGAAAGCAAGGAGGGGCGACTGGACTTCCATCATCGGGCCGTCAGCAAGGCCGTCAGGAAAAGGTGCTTTGGTCAGCACTTTTTTTGCTGCTTTATTTTCACATAAGCAGTCTAATACACATAAGCAGTCTAGTGGAATTCCCTCTTGTCAGGGGTGTTGCTAGACATTTTCATGTTGGGACATTTGGCCGAAACTGTCAGAAAACTTGAGGACATTTTTAAAATGTTCGGCTATTATTTTCGATTCGCGGTGACTGTCGTCTGCTTCGATCGACTCGACAACACTACTATCACTCACACTGACACTGTCCACATTCGCGGTGTTGCTGTCATTTTGTCCAGAATCACCTACCTTGGCGAAGGGTAGAAAACCTTGGCCACTGATCAATTTAGTTTTTTTTTCTTTTTTGGTTGCGACGTGATGTTCAAATCCAAATCGAAAGCACTGACTGACTGACTGATAAACTATCGTGAACCGGCGGACGCAAACGCTGAGAGTGTGGTTTCCCTTGTCCAAGGTAAACCACTCTGGCAGCTATATTTTTCGTCGATGGCTTCCGTTCAAAACATTGATGTTTCGTTTTTGGTATTTGCGGAGAAAATAAATCCCAGTCAGTTGACTAAGTAGATCGGCAGCAGTTTTAGCAATCAAAGCCTGACCAATAAAAAAAAAACTGGACAAACCTTGGCCGATTCAGACGAATACTCTTCGGACATTTGGCCGATAAGGACATGAAAGTTTCGGCCAAAGTAAAAAACAAATGGGCGATTGGCCAAAGGGCCGATCCAAACGACACCCCTGCTTGTAGGACCCTCCAATTTAAGACTTCCTCCATTTTAAGACCTGATTTTCTCAGATTTTTAGAGGTCCTAGAAAGGGGGTCCCACTTTAGACGTTGTTTGGAAATAACTCTGTGGGGTTTATATGAGTTGTGAAAGGGACCTGCAGACGCACAGCATACATTGCCCTGGTACGATCAACCCTAGAGTATGCTGCAGTTGTGTGGGATCCCCACCTGAAGCAAGACATTGAACGACTAGAGCGCGTACAACACAGAGCAGCCAGGTTCATCACCAAGGACTATAAGTCTAGAGAGCCTGGCTCTGTCACCAAGATGCTAAAGGACCTCGAGCTCACAACACTCCAAGAAAGACGGCGCCAACATAGACTTACAACACTATTCAAAATATCCACAGGGCAGATACCAGCACTCCCCCCCGAAAACTTCCTCACCCCTGCAAAACAGACCCGCAGGAGGGTGAAGCCAACACAGTTTAGCGACTACAGTTCCAACAATGTGATCGAGAGGCAGGCCATCAACAACTCTAAAGGCCTAACCATACCACACTGCCGAACTGAACTGTTCAGACACTCATTTTTTGTAAAGACAGCTCAGGAGTGGAACCATCTAAGCGAGGAGGTGATAGGCTGCACATCAGCAAAAGCCTTTTCTACTGCTGTAGGAAACCTCCCTCCTCCTCTTTTTAGGCCGCTGTGCCCACCAGTCCCGTCGCATATATAGTCAACTTGGCTCCTGCGACGTACCATACCAGATACCAGATACAGGGTGAATACGCTTGGTTTTAGTGAGTCAAACTTTCAACATCATATTATAGGCCAGTTACTAGCGAGGGGTGTGTGTAAAACAATGAAAAAAGATAACACACTGTACATTATAAGTTACTCTGATGTATTGTACCTCGACGCTAACTAAATAACATAGGTATGTCCGCAGACATTTCACCACGGAGGCGATAGGCGACAACGAGAAGGGGGAGCAGACGACGTGGTGGCACCAGCTGCTGGCGGAGTTCTTTCAGCACCACGACAACCTGGAGCGGCGGGCCGAGGAATGGCCGCACCAGCTGCTGTGTCTGGGCGACCACTTCCACCTGGCGGCCGCTCTCAGCCAGTGGTCTGTGTTCGACAGGCTCTACCACGAGGAGTACAGCTCACAGCTCCTCAGCTACTGGCGAAAGGTACAATTCTTTTTCTTTTTGTTCTTCTTCTTTGTTCATGGGCCAAAATTCCCATGGTTTTTACAACATGACCATTTTTATTGCTCTGTTCAGGCAGCCTTAGGCCGCTTTCGGAGATGCTTGCTTGGTATTTTAATGTTTTTATAACCCACTGAGTTCTGGCAAGGATTACAGGATTTTTTTCATTCGTGTTTGGTCTTGTGCTTGCGTGTACACATGAAGGGGGATAAGGCACTGGCAGGTCTGCACATAAGTTGACCTGGGAGTTCCGCAAAATCTCCACCGTTAACCCACCAGGTGTGGCCGGGATTCGAACTCACGACCTGGCCACTAGGCTATTGCTCTCGTCGATGGTACAATTCAAACTTTAGGCTCTTTCTTCAAGAAAAAATCAGAAACAGTTGACTGCTAAATTTCTAAAAAGGTTAGTTTATGGAAAATGACCTTTCTTGGGTTTTTTATTCTTTCTTCGGACTCAAGATTTTATGCTTTTGCACTTTTTCTTTGAGAGGCCACTTTGCATCTGGTTACCTGAGAATCTTGCAACTATTTCTCTGTATTTTATTTTTCCAGGTGGGTCCTATCGATGAGATGATAGAGATGTACAGCTCGGCCCTGTCTCATTTTGAGGAAGACGATTCTGTCAATGAGGAGGCCGTTTCTCTACGCTTCGAGAAAGTTTGTCGAGTTGTGTAAGTTTAATAATTCACTGAATATTGTCATTTCTTTTTAAGTATTTTCTTCTTTATATGTGCTTACCTGGTGAATAGTTGTGTTGATTTTAAGGTTTTCTTTCACTGTTGAGGTACTATTCTTTTGTTTCGGGCAGTTTTTAGGGAATTTGGAATAAAAAAGACACTGGGGGAATTGAAAACGATATGTGTTGTGTACTGTTTAAAAAGTTGCGTGATTTTCCACCTGTTCTCTTTGTACTGTTCTTGTAGCTTGTGTATTGGTTTTCTCCATTTTCTTCTGCCTGTTCTTTCTTTCTTTCTTTCTTTCTTGCGAGGACTGATTGTAAGAAAAGGCCTTGCCTGAAATCTTTATCAGTTCAGTACAGTTCAGTTCAATCAATTCTTTCTTTTATTTATCTCTTTCGTTTTCTCTTTCTTCCTTTTGTTGTTGTTGCATCTTTGTAACCTGCATCGGGCGGGGATGTAGCTCAGTCGGTAGCGCGCTGGATTTGTATCCAGTTGGCCGCTGTCAGCGTGAGTTCGTCCCCACGTTCGGCGAGAGATTTATTTCTCAGAGTCAACTTTGTGTGCAGACTCTCCTCGGTGTCCGAACACCCCCGTGTGTACACGCAAGCACAAGACCAAGTGCGCACGAAAAAGATCCTGTAATCCATGTCAGAGTTCGGTGGGTTATAAAAACACGAAAATACCCAGCATGCTTCCTCCGAAAACGGCGTATGGCTGCCTAAATGGCGGGGTAAAAAACGGTCATACACGTAAAATTCCACTCGTGCAAAAAACACGAGTGTACGTGGGAGTTTCAGCTCACGAACGCAGAAGAAGAAGAAGAAGTAACCTGCATCAAAGCAACGAAACAAAGTAAAACTGTAGTGACTAATGAAATTGTATAAAGTTTTTTGTCAGAATGAAGACTTTACAGTGGAACCCCCTTTTAAGACCTCAATAAATCTGACAACATCAGGTCTGAAAGAGGAGAGTCATTAAAAAGAGGTACATTTACAGAGGTTATGAACAAAAACTCTGGAAAAGCAAGGTCTTAAAAGGGAGAGGGGTTGTCTTAAAATGGGGTTGTCTTAAATTGGGGTTGTCTTAAAATGGGGTTGTCTTAAATTGGGGTTGTCTTAAAGTGGGGTTGTCTTAAATTGGGGTCTCAAAATGGGGTTGTCTTAAAATGGGGGTTCCACTGTATCTGTGTACCAACATTTAGCATACAGGCGGGGAAGCACTATGAGGCGCTGGAACTGCTGAAGACAGCTATGAAGATCGAGGAAAAAGAGCTGGGAGCACGGCCGCACCGCATGGTGGAACTCTACGCCCTGATGGCTGAGATCTACGATGAGGTCAGTATGTAACAGTAATGTGTGTGTGCAAGAGGAAATACAAATATGAATTTGTTTCTGTATGTGAGCGAGGTGAGGGTATGTTACGTTTGGCAGGTCTGCATGTTTATGTAAGCGCATGTCAGGGTTGAAAGTAATGGGAATGAAGAAAACAAATGGAAAAAAAACACTTGATAAAAGAGATATTCAGTGTCTGTGTATCACATTCTGACAAGGATAAGACACTAGTAAGGGGCTTTGGATATAATTCACCTTAGGTCAATTTACCTCCCTTACCCATTGCCTATCAATTGCATGCATTTTCCCCTGGAAAACAGCGGTTAGTTTAAAAGTTGTTCTGCTAGTCACCATTAGTTCTCTTCCTCAAAAGCGATGTATGGCTGCCTAAATGGCATGGTAAAAACAGTCATACACGTGTAGCAAAGTGCACTTCGCTACCCTAAACACTCTAATCATCGCATAGCGAAACAGCCTTGTGTACAGTACAAACGGGATAACCCATCCCATAGCAGACGATACGATGATGCGCGCGCACCTTGCCGGCGCAAATTCTAATACAATACCTTTCTTTATATATCTACCTAACTTCTATCTTTCAAAGTCCCTTTTATCTTTGATACGGTCCTAATTATATTTAGGTTTGCATAGAAGTCACTGATTAGGCTGGATGGCTGCATATTATTGTGTTATTTACGATAATGCTTCGAACTGACCAAAGCGTCACTCTGACCTTGACCGGTTTTCATGTATCGTCGAGAGAAATTGATTCTCACAAACTCATATTTGTCTTTTCAATCATTGTTTTGTCATTTTTGTATCACTATTACATATCCCGTACCTATGTTGCATATGATTTTAGTTTGTTTATAAGGATTTGGTTGTAATGAGTGATGCTTGGTTTCTCTGCAAAGATTGCTAATTTATGCAGACAGGTACTCGCGCAGGAATTTAGCCGATTCCATTTACTTTCGGACTTTACCGCTTCGTACTAAGTCAATGTATAATTTTCCCCCAAGTAACGCATATCATGATGTTTGTCTAGGGTTCTTCTTTTTATCTGTATGATTTATGGGTTTGTCCATTATTCCAGTTTAGAGAGTTTTGTAATTTTCCGCACTGAAGTTGGTTCAGTGCCTTCACTAGGACCATTGTTTTTGCATCCTACTAAATAAATATAAGTTTTTATGAAATGTGATCTATTGCAATAGAAAGCTAAAGGTCGTAGCTTTAATTTGATGTATTGTTTGTTATGATTGGTTATGTATTTGTTTAAATAACGTAGGGTAAAGCAAGTGTAAGAAACACAGATTCCGTGTTTCTGGCCGTATTCAGGCGATTTTTATTCTCGGCGGACGGTGCTTTCTGTGCAGTCCGCGCCGGGGCTATAAGTATAAGCCGGACCCCGGCATGAGGATGCATTCGCTCCTAGCAGCTGAACACGACACTACACTTGCTTTGCTGTCTACGGGTTTCGCCTTCGGCCTCTACGTTTCCTTGCATTGTTTTCTTGAATAAAAAGTTGAAACAAGACGCTTGGACTTGGGCTTCATCTATCTACTACTACCCCCTTCCACTCCTCCACTACATTTGGCGCTGCGAGCAGGGTACAGAAGCATCAACTGAAAGAAGACAGTACAGGCAAACATGGCGGACGAGGCAAACACCCCCAACCTGCGGCTCTGCAAGCTGAGGCGTTTCACCGGCGAGGGCGACTGCGCCGAGACTTTTATCCAAGAGGCCAAGCTGATCCTGCAGCTACAGACGGTCCCTGCACTTGCTGCAGCGGCATGGATCCTTGGAGCGCTGGACGGAAGGGCTCGACAGGAGGTCATCAGGCGACCAGCAGCTGAGGTCAACACGCCGGCCAAAATTTACGCCATCTTGGAGCAGACGTGGGGCGACCAGCGAGATAGTGTCGCGCTGGCTGCCGCCTTCCACAGACGACAACAGGGTCTCGGCGAGTCCGTTAGCGAGTACGCCAGCCACCTACGCGCTGTGTGGGCCAAGACCAATGCTGCCGAGGCCAACACACTGAACGACAATACGCTGCGCAAGACCTTCGCCACAGGACTCCACCCACAATCCCTGAAGCGTGACATGTGCCGCTTCCTGCGAGAAAAGCCGGTCGCCACCTTCGACGAAGTGTTATTTTGCGGTTGTGTGACCTTGATGGAACTGTGTGGTGCCCATTTGGTGAGTGTGACTATAGCCCTTATTCAACGGACTGTGTATGACGGTGTAGAGAGCCTACAGGACTCAGCCAGTGTATATACTGTACTCGAGTGGCTGTAGCGCGTGCAATCCCATTCTTAGCTAGTGTGACACGTCATATCGGACTTGACGGATACAGACTTGGGCTGGTGACGTTAGCCATGTGGTCAGTATTACATAAGACTTTCCTCGGTGTTCGCGGCAGTGAAGTGACGCAAGTGTTGCGTCCACGAAGAGACTCGCAGGTGTGTTTACTGCCGGGTGTTTTGTTGCCGTTTAATTTGTTGATGTTTGATAATGTTCATTTTCATGTATGCTATGCCATGTTTCTTGCATTGGTATGATTGATATTGATTGTTGCGATTATTTGTCATGATGCTTTGAGTGGAATGTGTTGGCGGATGTTTGCGCTTATTGAAAGATTTTTTTTTTTGGCACAAGCAGATACTACAAATCTGATGGTAATTGCCACCTAGGGTTGAAAGTAATTTAGTGAATACTTGCTGACCTTCAAATAAGGCCCTGTATCATCACTTTCTTAATTGCTCTCTTAAGCGTAAACTAAGTTATGATTTACCTTGTTACCTTTAAATAGGCTTGGTACAGATCATTTGTAATGTTGGATGTCATTGCATTGTGTCAGGTGTATTGTACATGATGTATCATTTTAACAGTGTCAGGTAACTACGTCATTCATTAGCGAATCTGTCCATTTTGTAACTGTTACGTTTTTCACCTAAAATACGTCTTAAACACAGCCTTTACTGTAAAGCCGTGAGCGAGAGTTTTTGTGAGTGTTGAGCTTGTGCATACAAGAGCGCACATTGAAAGAGAAATCCTATATTATCAACTAAACGGGTTGGTGGGGATGAAGGTTGCATTTTTGTATGGTAGTGTTGACATTGTGTTACTTTTTCTCAGTGGAGAAAATTTGATAATTGTAGCAATGTTTTCCCATGAAATTCCTGATTGTTTGCACTTTTATGTTTTTGACGCAGTACTTTGATCATATGTGAGACACTTTGTAAAATGCAGGCCTCACTTTTGATTTAGCAAAGCTGGTACTGATCACGAGAACATGTTTTTGTAACTGTCGATTTTCTCAGTGACATATATGTGAAAGTCATAGGCAAAGTTTTCGCAATTTTTCTCTTTTTGGATAATCTAAGATGGTTTGATAAATTCAGCCCTTAGGCTTTCCTGTTTTTCTTAAAATCAGCGCGGCCGCTGATATGTAAAAGAGTTGGGGGGGATGTAGCAAAGTGCACTTCGCTACCCTAAACACTCTAATCATCGCATAGCGAAACAGCCTTGTGTACAGTACAAACGGGATAACCCATCCCATAGCAGACGATACGATGATGCGCGCGCACCTTGCCGGCGCAAATTCTAATACAATACCTTTCTTTATATATCTACCTAACTTCTATCTTTCAAAGTCCCTTTTATCTTTGATACGGTCCTAATTATATTTAGGTTTGCATAGAAGTCACTGATTAGGCTGGATGGCTGCATATTATTGTGTTATTTACGATAATGCTTCGAACTGACCAAAGCGTCACTCTGACCTTGACCGGTTTTCATGTATCGTCGAGAGAAATTGATTCTCACAAACTCATATTTGTCTTTTCAATCATTGTTTTGTCATTTTTGTATCACTATTACATATCCCGTACCTATGTTGCATATGATTTTAGTTTGTTTATAAGGATTTGGTTGTAATGAGTGATGCTTGGTTTCTCTGCAAAGATTGCTAATTTATGCAGACAGGTACTCGCGCAGGAATTTAGCCGATTCCATTTACTTTCGGACTTTACCGCTTCGTACTAAGTCAATGTATAATTTTCCCCCAAGTAACGCATATCATGATGTTTGTCTAGGGTTCTTCTTTTTATCTGTATGATTTATGGGTTTGTCCATTATTCCAGTTTAGAGAGTTTTGTAATTTTCCGCACTGAAGTTGGTTCAGTGCCTTCACTAGGACCATTGTTTTTGCATCCTACTAAATAAATATAAGTTTTTATGAAATGTGATCTATTGCAATAGAAAGCTAAAGGTCGTAGCTTTAATTTGATGTATTGTTTGTTATGATTGGTTATGTATTTGTTTAAATAACGTAGGGTAAAGCAAGTGTAAGAAACACAGATTCCGTGTTTCTGGCCGTATTCAGGCGATTTTTATTCTCGGCGGACGGTGCTTTCTGTGCAGTCCGCGCCGGGGCTATAAGTATAAGCCGGACCCCGGCATGAGGATGCATTCGCTCCTAGCAGCTGAACACGACACTACACTTGCTTTGCTGTCTACGGGTTTCGCCTTCGGCCTCTACGTTTCCTTGCATTGTTTTCTTGAATAAAAAGTTGAAACAAGACGCTTGGACTTGGGCTTCATCTATCTACTACTACCCCCTTCCACTCCTCCACTACACACGTAAAAGCCATGGGAGTTTCAGCCCATGAACGAAGAAGAATAAAAAGACCATTAGTTCTCAACATTGTGTGGATTCTTTTTGTCATTGCAGAAGCTGAAACTGAACGACTTTGTGTCGCCATGTCAACTGCCTGACCTGAGGAAAACAATCTACTACGGCCGCAAGTCCATCTCCATCAGGAAGTCTCTGCCTGGAAACTACCACAGGGTAAACTCAACTTACAGTCGTCATCCTGGAATTTTGGCGAAACTCTATTCTTGGCGATAATGATGTTTTTGTGCTTTCGACTAAGTCAATCATTCTCCATGAGAAATATTCTCTAAAATAGGATGGACCATACATGATTTAACATTCTTTTATCTGTCTGTCCAAAGCAGGTGCAAATATAAACACTATTTCATAATAAAAATAATCAGTTTTGGCCTTCTGCTGAAAAGCTGTCTAAAATGAGTTATGCCAAAATTCCATGACGACGTTAATTTGTTCCTTTTTTGTGTGTGTGTGTTAATGCCCTGTGACCAAAGAAGAAATTTTGGTGCTAGCACCTTGTAAATGACCAAAGCAGAGTACACATGTACTGGAAATTGCTATGGGTCCAATGCTCCTGGAAGTGGGAAGTTCAGTAGCTTTAATATAATTGCTGATAATTTGTGTTGGTGTTTCAGTTCAAGCTAGCGATGAGCCTGATGAAGCTGGCGTTCAACATGGAGAGCTGGGAGGCGTGTGGGGGAGGGCCCGAGCTGACGGGACCCGCTGCCCTGGTGGAGGGCAACAAGTACATAGACCGCGCCCTCAAAATATTCCTCGAGGTGGGTTTGCTATATTTAACCTCTTCACTGCCACAGTATAACAGCATTTTGGTATTGCTGTGTGCCAGGGCAAAATTTCGCTTTCTTCGGTAGGTTCACTAATCTGTTCACTGCTCGATCATTTATTGAGATATCTTAGATCTTTGGCATGTGTTTTGCTTATACCCTTGGCTATTATAGGATGACATGATCATTGGACTTTGTTTGTGATTGTTATAGTAAAAATTGATATAATGACCATTTTCGTCAAAAATTACAGTTTCCGGACTTACACACACACAGTGACACACATTGCAGCACGTAAAACCACACAAAACACTGCTAAAACTGGTGTCAAACATCAGGTACTCACATTACAGCCCATAAAAGTATTCTTCTGTGTGGTAATCCATAAATCACTTCTTGTAGAGCTTCCAGAACACTGTATCGCTTGAAAACAGGTCTACGAGTTGAGGTCCGACTTTCCGCCGCCATTGTGAATGGCGAGAATGCTAACACAGTTTTCAACACGTAGTAGAACGTGGTAGCAACTTTAGTAACTTATCCGAACGGTCTATGGGAAAGAACTGTGTTTAGAACCCCTACAAGTACTTGGACAGTGGTTACCTCCCATTTAGTTTTCAGAAATGTCCTGAAATGTTGGTGACACAAATCCCACTTATGAGATACGGTTATGGGCGTACGACAAACCAAAAATGACCACGTATTACATACGGGGTGGGCAGTGAAGGGGTTAAGGAGACCGTTGAACAGAATGTAATTTTTATGAGAAAGAAAAGATAGAATTATGTTTTCTCAGAAGAAACAGGGATATTTTCAGATACAGGATATTTGTTTACCATCCTGAAAAAGTCAGTGACAGGCTGCCGAAAATTTTATGAAGAATTTACCAAAACTGGTTTTTGTTATGTTTTCTTTTAGACAGGATGGTTGTTATACTTGTAATATAGCGCTTTTGTTTTGTCCGTCCTGTACAGGCTTGAGGTAAAGTATTTTAGGAGGCTTGTGACTATTTGCGCCAACATGCAAAGGCAAATGACGTGCTTTTGCATGTCATCCCAGCGTGTGTGTTTCTGTTTCTGTGCCTGTGATGTGCGCACTTGCATATACTCTTACTCAATGAAACCACCAGAAAAAAGCCATTTGCTGTTTTGTTTTGCATACCAGATCAGAGAAATTATTTATTCGCTATCCACAGCTGAACGACATGGGGCACTATGCAGAAGCACTGATGACCAAAGGAGTGCTGGCGCCACGAGGGAGTATGGAACAACTCAAGGTCAGTGTCCCTCCTAATTAACTGGGGGGGAGGGGAGGGGGGGGGGGGGGGGGGGGGGGGTCCCTTCAGATTGGAGGGGGTGTATAGGTGGGGGAGGGGGGGGGGATGAAGACTTAATTCTCCAGAAGTTATTGGACCAAGGGTAGAATGAATGGGGGAGAGAGAGGTGAAGGGAGGGGAGATGATTACAGTACGGTGTGCCGGGCTGTGAGCGGTGTGCGCCAATGTTTAACTCAGGTACCGTCACAACTGACGCGTCTCGGTTCTGTACACAACACTGCACCCTCATTCAAGGAAACTGCACCGCACAGCTCTGGACAATTGTCCTCACCTTCAAGACAGAGTGATGCCTCATAAGGTTGGAAAAATATTTTACTTGTCAGCAAAATTGTAAGGAAGCTTTTTAATAGATTGATGTAGAATTCAGTGTGGGAAATTTATCCTTGTTTCTTCATTCCTGCTGTACAAAACGACGTTAAATTAACCGTGTGAAATATCCATTGTTTGGTCCCGCTGTACATTGAGCTGTGTATTCCAACGTACATGTGAACTTTGTCCGGATTTGACATCAATGTTAAAGACAAACTACATCTGGTAAAAGAGTTGGCTGACTGTCTCAGATCAGGCCTGACTTTAACAGGAGAAAAAGACTATCACTCCACTTGGTCACATGCAGAAATAAAAAGCCGGAGGGCTCTCTGCGCACAGTGCTATTCTTTTACAGATTTTTTTTCTTCTTGGAAATTGATTCAAGAAATTCCAACTCGTCACAGCAAGCAGTCAGGGTCCTGAGGTTTGGAATTTGACCAAGTGGAGGGATGGTCTTATCTAAGACGGTGAGGCAAACTGTTTGCTCGAGGCTGAGTGGGCCTTTAACCTTTTAACTACCAAGTTTATTGTTCTGTAGAATCCCTCAGCTCCCAAGTTATTTTGAGCAGAGACGGTCAAAAACGGGTATGCGTGTTTAAATTATTATTACTCAGTTTCTCTTTGTCAGATTGATAAAAAAAATTGGTATGTTATTGGATAGGGATCAAACTTCAAAGAGCATGTGTTCTTCTTCTTGGTGGTATGTATGTCGCAGTGTTATCATGATTTATCAACCTGTTTACCTGCCAATAAAGTTGAAAAATTACTCTTACTTGTTGCTCCGGTATATCATCCGTTTCGCTGTCACTTGTTGATATTCATTGAACGATCAAAGTAGGTCAGATCAGCAGTGTTCACAGAAATTCTGATGTCGAAGCCAGAATCTTCTAATTGATGTCTATTTTCGTGGAGATAATCAAGCATAGTCATGAAATCAGGATCACTGTCATCTGAATCCATGTCGGCACCAAGCGCCCAAAAGATTTGGTGAAAAAAGATCGATTGTAACTCTCACAGAGATCGAAAGCACATGGGAAAAAAACAAGGTGGAAGTGAGACAATCCCACAATGCATTTGCGATTGTCTTATTACTACTACTCGTTCACAACAACCGCAAGCAGCCCAAACAGACGCTAACCCTGCGACGGGCGGTATCGGGCGGTATGGGAGTTACGGCAATGGCGGAAGACGGGCGGTATCGGGCGGTATGGTAGTTAAAAGGTTAACATAGATGTCAAATTGGACAAAGTTTACACAATAGTTCACATGTACATATGCATACACAGCTGCTGATTTCACGAGGCGGAGTGGGCCTTTAAATTCAGTGATTGAAATATCCACTGTGTGTTCCAGCTGTACAACAATGGCATGGAGCTGTGTATGCATATGTACACATGAACTACAGTGTTAACTTTATCCATTGTTTATTCCAGCTGGACAATAACGATGTTAAATTCAGAGTGTGAAATATTAACTGTGTGTTCCAGCTGTACAACAACGCCATGGAGCTGTGCATGCAGATGTACGGCGAGTACCACATTCTGACCTCTCGCCTCTACATCAACATCGGCATCGTCTACGAGGACAACAACGACTACCGCAAGGCCTACAGCTACTTCAAGCGCTGGGCTCGCGTCTCCGAGGAAATCCTGGGCCCCGAACACCCAAAGACCCAGCGCGCTAAGGGGGTGTTGAGAGAGAGCCGGTACCGGCGAATCGCTCAGGATCTGGGCGAGTGGGACGCCTATGATGATACCGACGACAACAACGACGACAATGCAGACGGTGACGAGGTCGAGGACCAAGAGAACGCCGACCTTGAGCATAACTACGACGACGTTGTCAATGTCGTCAATATTCAGATGCTGACGTCGCAGGACGAGGCCCAGCTCGGGGCGCTATGGGGGGACAACAACGAGAGCAACCAGGTGGCCGCTGCAAGGGGAGACGATAGCGCGAGTCAGGACAGCGACGACCAGACGGAGGTCATCATGAACGGCTTTGTGGAGGAGCGGCTGGCTGGGGAGGAGGATGACCCCTCGACCTGTGAGGAGAACACGGACACTGAGAACCTGTATGACGATAATTTTGAGGACTATGACGAACACTACATTCTCAACTCCACCAGCGGCCCCGTCTTTGAGGAGTTTAGCACGGAAGAGTTTGGCTTGAATCTGGACGATGATTTCGAAAACGACTTTGAGTTGAACGAGCTGGCCAGCTTGATCTTGGAAGACTGCGATAACAGGTTTGCGCCGGACAGTACAGAAGAAGACAACGACCGGAACTGATTTCATTGTGTGTGGAGTGTGTGAGTGTTAGCACCATTGCTGGTCCAGGAGAAGACAACGACCGGAACTGATTTCGTTGTGTGTGGAGTGTGTGAGTGTTAGCACCATTGCTGGTCCAGGCATTGTGCACTGTAATGTGGGAGTCGGTAAACTGTTCAAGATACAAAACAATATATGATGATCAGTGAACTGTTAAAGATATCATACATTGTATGATGATCAATGAACTCTTGATGAGTAGCTAAACATGTGAGCAGACGTTGGCGTCAGTACCAGAGCGTTATCAAATACAGTGGTGCCTGCATTGTGAGGCCACCTCCCCAAAAAGGACACTTTTGGGTCATCCCAGTGATGTCCTTTTATTGCAGGTATTGCAAACCTGTCTTCAACGACCACCCGAAGGACCAACCAAAAGTGGGCTGTATAGACAGGTGGTCTTTATGGACAGGTGAATTATACAGGAATGAACCTTGTTTGGGTTTCTTTGGGGTGGTCGTACTTGGCAGGTGATTGTTATCAAGAGGTGGTCGACAGGGCAGGTTCAAATGTTCCACTGTAATAATCATCTGTCGGTTAACTGTTCAAGATATAAAACAATATATGATCAGTGAACTGTTAAACTAAAGATGCCATACACTGTATGATGAAATGTTAAGTGTTAATAAGTTATCATATTAAGGTATATGATGTGTTTTATGTTGTAATGGACATCATGAACTGCACTTGAAATCAAATCTGTGTGAGGCTGTATTTAATGAATCACTTTAGGAACTTGTAGAGGCTTAACAAAACTAGGAAGGTTAGTTCTTGGAATGGTCAACGATAGAGAAAAAAAATACATTCACTAATACATCAGCCTAGTTGTCTACATCTTGCACCTTAACGGACATACAAATACAATTAAATTACATATTCTTACTCCGAATCACATATAGCATTGACACAGTCTGAGATGCTAAGGTCTGAAAAAGGCTACCCGTCTAACATTTTTAAAGGGAAGCAACCCCATCACCAAAAGGGCTAAAAATAGCCATGGTAATGAGCACATACTCTGGGAGTTAGCTCCCATGGGCCTGTACTACGTCACTTCCTCTATCACCACGTGTCCCAAATCATACGACTTTTTCAGACTCTTGAGAGGAGGTTGTGGATTTTTTGGCTCTCTCGTGGCTGTGCTGTTTGGTGTTTGTTGACACCCACCGGCCACTTACCCGTCTTACTTGCCTTCTGCTTCGTTAGTTGGTGAGCTCTTTCCTTTTTGGTCATTATTTTGACAAGAATGTTGATCTAGTTGCTGACTTTTCGTCCGTTTTTGGACTTGTAAATTTTTCAGTAACTTTGCCGGCGAGTGAGCAACAGCTTCCGGTTTTCGGGCATGCAGTGCCTCGGCCGGGGCAGTTGTTGCTTCACCCTGTGGGTGGGGTGACTTCCGCCTATCCAGTTCCGGTGGCTTTGGATGGTCACTCGACTTACCCTTTCTCTCATGCCAGTCAAGGGATAAGTCAAGATGATTTCCGGGTACACGGGTTTCCGGTTTCTGGTTATCCCGCACACCCTTCCGCCACCGGCGATTGTGACTTCGGTCAGTGTCCTTCGCTTGACTACTCTGACGTTCAGTCTGTTGCTAGTGAGGAGACACGGTCGGGATTCCCGTCTAAGCTCAAGGTTGTACTTGAAGCTGCGGCGGAGATGACATCCCGTTATTTTCTGGAGGGTGCATCAGCTTGGTCGGCTTGACCGGAGACTGGCCTCCGGGCTTTATGGCTTCCGGCCTCAGTCTACGCAATCCTCGTTTCCGCATTTTGCAGCGGGCCAGTTCCTGGCAAGGGTTTTAGAGTGAGTTAGATTTTCTTTCCCACCTATGAAGCTATCTGCTAATATGTGGTTCGGAGTAAGAATATGTAATTTAATCGAAAATTTTAAAAGTAAATTTTCATTTGATTAATATACTTACCCGAATCACATAGTTTATGCCCTCCCACCTACCCCGCTTATGGTTTTTTAGTTTCTTTAAAGCCGTATGATTTGGGACACGTGGTGATAGAGGAAGTGACGTAGTACAGGCCAATGGGAGCTAACTCCCAGAGTATGTGCTCATTACCATGGCTATTTTTAGCCCTTTTGGTGATGGGGTTGCTTCCCTTTAAAAATGTTAGACGGGTAGCCTTTTTCAGACCTTAGCATCTCAGACTGTGTCAATGCTATATATTCGGGTAAATATATTAATCAAATGAAAATTTACTTTTAAAATTTTTGATTTTCGAATGTTAGCAGTCTGTCTTGTTTCGGATTTGTTCTTGAAGCAGAGAGTACCACTGGACTGTCTGCTGAGGAAAGATGTTGCAGGAAGATGAGATGATAATGCGCTACCTACTCTGTGGCGCTGCAAGGGATTTTATTGTGTACAGTCTCTTTATAATCCGACACATCAGTTTCAGTTTGTACAGTATTTGTAAGATTGAAAGGACTACATTTTCCTGTGGCATGCGCTGTTTCATGAACTGAATATTTCATGAAATTGCATGAATTTTTTAACCAAATGGTAAAGTGCAGACGTGACAGAGACAAATCCACTGCACAGAATAAATCTGAAATACAACCAGATTTGCTCAGGCGTACAAAAATGTGAACTTGTCTTATGATATCCAAAGCACGCCTGGAAAAAGATGAGCTGTCTCATTTGACAACAAGTTCAATGCACACCTTATCTTCGGAGGTTTGCAGAACTGGAACCTACAATATTTGATTGTTGTGACGGGGGAACTGTACAGGAAGAAGTGATGCCAGAATGAAATCACTGGAGAACGGACACAGCCTTTCTACCCAGAGCCGCTGTTTGGACAATCATCCTGGATATTCCTTCTGTTTGAACAATTGTCCCGGATATTCTTCCTGTTTGAACAATTTTCTTGGATATTCCACCATCTGTTTGTATGACCTACAGATTGAACTTGCAGTATGTGTTTCTGAAACTCCATCTGCGGCAGTGGAAAATGGGTTCATATTAATTTTAATGCTTGACTTCGGTTGAGGGACGTGTTTGAAGACTGTGATCATGAAATGTTTGTCACGCCTCGCTTCCATTTTCTCATTTTGCTAACGGAAGAAGCAATAATCGTTTCATTGGACAGTGCATGAAAGCAAAGACATGACACTGATTGGAAGTAACAAACTTAATTTGCAACTACTGTAAATGTGATGCTTTGAGCAGTGCTATCAATTTGGTGATGCATATGAACTATTATGTTGATGGTAAAATGACTGAGAAACAAATGATATTGTGACGATCAGTCGCAATACGTCCAACCTACTTCAGGTTATCAAGCTTGACATATAACTTATGACGGTCATTGTAAAGAAGTTTGAATTCGATGCTTGAAATTGTATTGTGTTTTCAGAGAAAGATTGCTTTGGGTCTGAGATTTACAGAACATTTTATGCTCATTTTTAAAATAATTAGTCATACAATAACGTCCAGCACAGTCCTCTCACGATATCAAAGATGTCTTTCTAACATATGAATGGATTCCATCCATATCAGAAAATATTACGCTTTTTTGTCCATCCATATTTGAAAGTGTCCAGTCTGTATCAGTACAGTGGAACCCCCCTTTTAAGGCCTCCAATAATCTGTGAAAATCAGGTCTTAAAAAGGAGGGAGTCTTAAAAGGGGGGTTCCACTGTATCACAGAACAAGGCAGAGAAACCAGATTTTTTTCAGCTGAATTTCATCCCAATGTAATGATGTTAGATGAAGGATAATTCTTTTCCTTTGTTATTGTTGCCTACACGGATAAGTGGTTAGTTAGTTCTGTTGTTCTATCAACCCCCCCACTCCCCCCCCCCCCCCCCCCTCCAGGCTCCGACCCTTTATCTGTCAACCTCTTTCCCTTTTACTTCTCTCTCCTTCTCTCTGAAACTCTCTCTCTCTCTCTCTCATACTCTCTCTCATACTCTCTCTCATACTCTCTCTCTCTCATACTCTCTCTCTCTCTCTCTCATACTCTCTCTCTCTCTCTCTCATACTCTCTCTCTCTCATACTCTCTCTCTCATACTCTCTCTCTCTCTCTCTCTCTCTCATACTCTCTCTCTCTCTCTCTCTCTCTCATACACACACACACACTCTCTCTCTCTCATACACACACACACACTCTCTCTCATATACACACACATTCTCTCTCTCACATTCTCTCTCTTTCTCACACACACATATACTCTCTCTCTCTCTCATACACACACACACACACACACTCTCTCTCTCTCATACACACACACACACTCTCTCTCATATACACACACACACACTCTCTCTCTCTCATACACACACACACACACACTCTCTCTCTCATACACACACACACACACTCTCTCTCTCACACACACTCTCTCTCTCTCACACACTCTCTCTCATACACACACACACACTCTCTCTCTCTCATACACACACACACTCTCTCTCTCTCTCTCTCTCTCTCTCTCTCTCTCTCTCTCTCTCTCTCTCTCTCTCTCTTTCCCGTGTCTGTAGCTTTTCATGCATTTTGCTTCATTTTCCCTTTTACAAGCAACCCCTAGAGTCCAACCTGTCAATAGTGACCGCCCAATGTACCAACCAACAGTGGTCCTTGCAGACAGGGGGTCATTATGGAAAGGTGAATTATGTAGGAAAGGGGAACCTTGTTGGGGACACTTTTAGTGGGTTGCATTCAGGGCAGGTAGTCGCTATCAAAACATGATCACAATGGTGGGTTCCACTGTAGTGTAGAATCCCCCCGCGGGTTAGGGGGAAGAATTTACCCGATGCTCCCCAGCATGTCGTAAGAGGCGACTAACGGATTCTGTTTCTCTTTTTACCCTTGTTAAGTGTTTCTTGTATAGAATATAGTCAATGTTTGTAAAGATTTTAGTCAAGCAGTATGTAAGAAATGTTAAGTCCTTTGTACTGGAATCTTGCATTCTCCCAGTAAGGTCATATATTGTACTACGTTGCAAGCCCCTGGAGCAATTTTTTTATTAGTGCTTTTGTGAACAAGAAACAATTGACAAGTGGCTCTATCCCATCTCCCCCCTTTCCCCGTCGCGATATAACTTTGAACGGTTGAAAACGACGTTAAACACCAAATAAAGAAAAGAAAGAAAGAAAGACTGTAGTGTAGAAGCAACAGCAGAATTGTTAGACATTGTATTTTCATCCATTAAGTCTCATCCAACGCAGGTGTTCTGTACCTTTTGTGTTTGCAGTTCCGAACACGGCATGCCTTTCAAGCACAGACAATCTCTACCGTCACCCACACCCATTGATATTGGTGTCCTGATAGTAATTAAAGAAAGCAAATGTTCTCTCAAATGAAGGAAGAAGTTCATCTCCGCTTTTTTCTACGGATGTGTTCAGTTCATCCACCATTGAACTTTACCTGTGAGTTTTTCCTGTACAGATGTTTCCTTGAATCAAACAAGCTTAGAGAGTATCAGTACTATTATTAGTTCATCTCAGGTGTTTTTTATGTGTTTAATTCACAGACCATTGCACAACACTCGTGGCTTTTTCCCTGTATAATAATATGTTGTGTTTCTGGTGGCATGGACATTTCATATTGCTACCCCTGCTACACTTCAATTGGTGTGAGAATTTCAGTACCCATGACTTCCAAAGAAACCAAGTATGTTGCCATAATTTGTTGACTTCCCTTGTACTTTGCTGTGATCTGTCCCACATTGTTGGAATCTGGTGAAAGAAATTAATCTGAGCATGCGTGATATTGCCAGTATTTGCAAGCGTCGAGTTTATTAAAGGTGCCGTTCTCCTTCTGTAAGCAATCATGTTCACCACCACAGATCTGTCCAGGTTTTACCTGGGGTTTTTACCTTAGGTTTTTACCTCAGGGTGTTACTGAGATAAAGGAGCACCATTCCTCTTCTTCTTCTGTGTTCATGGGCTGAAACTTGCACCATCTTTTACTTGTATGACCGTTTTTAACCCCACCATTTAGGCAGCCAAACGCCTATTTCAAGGGATGAATGCTTGGTATTTTCTTGTTTCTATTATAACCCATCGAACTCTGACATGGATTACAGGATCTTTTTCGTACGCACTTGGTCTTGTGCTTGTATGTACACACGAAGGGGGATAAGGCCACTGGCACGTCTGCACATAAGTTGACCTGGGAGATCAAAAATATCTCCACCAGGCGCGGCCGGGATTCAAACCCATGACTTTCTGCTTGGGAGGCGGGCGTCTTTATAATCCACTAGGTCATTGTGCCTGTCGGAGTAGCCTTCAACATAGACAATGCAGAGTTGCCAACTGATACGGATTTCCCGTATCAGATACGGATTTTTCGTGATTTTCGAGTGATACGGCGTATCACGGGGATTGATACGGAAAAACTTCATTGATACGGGAAATTTCAAAAATGACATTTGTTTTGCTGTTCTTGAATGAGCTTCAATATCCCCCCGGCCTCCGAGTCCATGTCCGATGCTCTTGGTGCAAAACGCGAAATGTATGCCGCGTCTTGTCAATTCAGAGATGAAGTCATACTCTTGTTTGTAACTCTTTTCAAATTTTACAAGAACTTTCGGGCGCTGGACCGTTGTTTTCTTCATTTTGTGGTCGTCTGCTGCTGCTTCTTCTTCTGCTTCTCATCCACATTCGACTGAAGCGCATGCGCTAGCCACAAATCTCGCCTATTCTCGTTTAGTTTCGATTTTGATCACAGCGTTTGTGTGACGAAGCCTCGCGCTAAACGAGATTTCAGAAGTGAAACTACGCCGAGTACAGGCGCTTGAAAATACACTCCAGTCATTATATAACTATACTCAAAAAATGTTTAATCGGGAAACTTTTGCACTATTCGGGAAAATCCGGGACTGGACATAAAATCAGGAATGTGAAGAATGGATTTTGCCTGTGTTCATTATAGTTTATAGATAAATCATGAAATGATAATAAGAAAGCATATTCAATACACATCACTTTTTCATACAATTCTAATCAATACTGATTTTAGTTCATTATCAGAACAGAAGCACTGAAATCAGTATTGATTGGCATTTTATGATGAAATTGATTGATCTTTATACCATGCACCTCACAACCATAAACACAACTTTCAAATTCTGCCTTACGCGGTAATACCGTGGTGCCGCGCGCTATGTACAGTTTTTTGGCCTGATGATACAGTTTTTTGGTAATGTGATACAGGAAAACACTGATAGGGGTTGACATGTATGACAATGCAAAATATGAACAGCCTGGCTGCTTCCTTTAGAGAGTAGGAATTGGTAAGGCACAGGAATGTCTTCTTCTTTCTTGTTTGCTCACTCATGTTAGTTGGCTGAATTTATTCAACAGAAAATTCTCACTTTTCGCAGAATTTAGAAGGCTATAGATTATTAGTACAGTATGTGTATAAGTTAAAGGATGCTCCTGTTCCATGTTCCCCCCCAAAACGGAGTATGGCTGCCTAAATGGCCGAGTAAAAACGGTCATACATGTGAAAACATGACTGTTTGTGGGAGTTGCAGCTCCCATGAAAGCAGAAGAAGAAGAAGACGTTCAATGTGAAAAAAGCTAGTACTAATCTGTGGCAATGAATATGAAGGTGAAAGCAAGTAAGATGTACAGTGGAACCCTTCTTTTAAGACTCCCACCCTTTAAGACCCTGTTACCCCCCGCGGGTTAGGGGGAGTCCCATATTGGTTGGGAGGAGAAAGAATTTACCCGATGCTCCCCAGCATGTCGTAAGAGGCGACTTACGGATTCTGTTTCTCGTTTTACCCTTGTTAAGTGTTTCTTGTATAGAATATAGTCAATGTTTGTAAAGATTTTAGTCAAGCAGTATGTAAGAAATGTTAAGTCCTTTGTACTGGAAACTTGCATTCTCCCAGTAAGGTAATATATTGTACTACGTTGCAAGCCCCTGGAGCAAATTTTTGATTTTGTGAACAAGAAACAATTGACAAGTGGCTCTATCCCATCTCCCCCCTTCCCCCGTCGCGATATAACCTTCGTGGTTGAAAACGACTTTAAACACCAAATAAAGAAAGAAAGTAAGACCCTGTTTTCTCAGATTTTCTTGTCATAATCTGTGTAAATGTACCCCCATTTTAAGACTCCCTCCTTTTTAAGACCTGATTTTTGGAGGTCTTAAAGGGGGGTTCCACTGTACTTTTAAGTCTAACGGTAAGCCTTGTGTGTTGTTATGTTTCTGGTTCCTGCATGCACTATTTATTATTGTCAAAGATGTTTCTTCACCTAATGGCTAAGTTGGGACATTTATTTGCTGAAGGGAGAAACCCTGATTCTCCCTGGAAAAAACCAAAAGACCCAACCACATTTGAGCTTTCATAATTTTGTGTCTTTTCACATGGTTGTGAATACATGTATACATGTGATGTGTGTGAAGCTGTTTTGTTTCTGTCTTTTTTTCAAGGGGGTAGGAACTTACTTTTCTTCATGAAATGGTCAGCGCTGATCAGCTTTTGTCATCTCTAGAAAGAGAGGGATGGTGTGTGTGTATGTGTCAGTGTTTATGTGTGTGTGTGTGTGTGTGTGTGTGTGTGTGTGTGTGTGTGTTGGTGTGTGATGTGTCACACACGTTTGTGTGGATAGGAGTATTTTTTCCCCATTCTGATTCATATGGGATTTTATTGTTTATTGTGCTTACTTCTTTTACACACTAATATCCTTTAGTTTGTGGAATTTCTTATTTTGTTGAAGAAAAAAGTTACCTGTGCATTTGTGTCAAAGAGAACCACTCAAGTTTACAATTCTTTAATAACATCACAAGTGATTCTCTGTTCAGATACAGCGGATGGGTTTATGACAGTTAAAATATCCATCGCGTTTCTCCCTCTAGTAAATAGACTTTCAAGTTTAAGAAACTGGCATTTAAATATTTTTTCTAGATAAATTAGAACAAATTGTCATTTCTTCACTGGGCATTTCAGTTTTATATTTTTAATCGAACTTTTGAAGTTTTTTTAGTTTTTTTTTAAATACACTGTAGAACCATTGTGACTGAGAAGAAAGATTTTTTGTTCAAGATGGTAATATGGAGGATTTCTCATGATACAATGACATGAACATGTACAACTACAAGGCAAAAGGGAATGAACCAATGGTAATTACAACTAATTTTTTTTCTTCTGGTGCTGTTTAAAGTTTCAGTTCAGTTGCATTTGTTATTCTGATCTATGTCCTTTGTGTTGCGTGTTATTTTTATACAGTGAACATGTATGTTGTTGGTATATTTATATGTCAGAAGCTCACAATTAGTGTCCTCTTGCCTTAGATACATGTTAGATGTGCATGTGCTGTGTGTTATTGGGTTTTTTTTTTTTTTTTTTTTTTTTTTTTTTTGCCAGCTGGGTAGAACTACCCCTTTGTGTTTTGATATTATTTGCCGTATTACCGACAAATAATTCTTTGCACACAGTTTTAATGATTCTTTTGATACTAACCTGGTCGCGATGAATACTAACTTGCATTACTTATTTTTCCTAATCACTTATGTCACTGATGTTCCTGGTAGATCTTAAAGACAGTGGAACCTCTGTTTTAATACCCCCAATTTAAGACTTCCTCCAATTTAAGACCCTGTTTCCTTAGACTTTCTGTTCATAACCTCTGTACATTTACTCCCATGTTCAGAATCCCTCCTTTTTAGGACCTGATATTCTCAGATTTGTGGAGGTCTTAAAAGGGGGGTT
Organism: Littorina saxatilis; assembly: GCF_037325665.1. Lineage (NCBI taxonomy): Eukaryota > Metazoa > Mollusca > Gastropoda > Littorinimorpha > Littorinidae > Littorina > Littorina saxatilis. Next base: position 48,490,721 of record NC_090249.1, read on the forward strand.
TCACTGTACCTTTAAGTCTTATGGCAACGGAAATTATGTTTTGTGTGTCCTGAAGTTATTTAAAACTGTGAATAAGAGATGAGTTCGTCATTTTTTGGGCGGGAACTATGCAGTGGTTGCATGGTCTTTGAACACATATGATTGTGTAGTTAGTTTTATCTGCTGAAAAGTTCATGTTGAACACATGATGTACACGCTGAAACGTGTAACACACGAGGCAAGGCCACCCTGATTTTGTGGGTGTTATGTTGGCAAGTCCCTGGAGTGCAAACGAATAAAGAATACAGAACACATCATTTATTTATGTATATATTAGTAAGTTAGTTCATTAGTTAACTATTTATTGAATGAGTGGGTAAATTCAAACATGCACGCAGGATTGTGTGTGTTTGTTTGTGTGTATGTTTGTGTGTTAAACAAACCAATATATCCTGATAACATACAACTCCACACTCGAAAAGCACAGCCTTACAACTCTTCTTTCTCTTTATCTCACATATATACAAACACACTAACATACACTCTCACATACACGCTGTCACATACACGCACACACACACACACACACATAAACACTCACACATACACAAACGAACACTAACACACACATACACGCACACTTGACCTTAAGTGGCACTATTGTAATTTGATTAAAAAAAATACACACTCACAAACATACACATACACAAACAAACGCACACACAAACACATACGAACAACCATACACACAACCACGCTAAAATACACACAGACTTCAAAAGATGTTTATATTATTATTATGTCTCCGAGTCAAAAAGTCAGTGCAGGTCACAGAAAGCAACCACCGAAAACATCACCCACACCCACCATCTCACCATTTGTCAACATAACACGACAAAATCCATCATGTAGCCTACTCGAATTAAAAATAAATCCTGTGTCAATAGACAGACAGACACAGATAACAGACACTACCAGCTTGAGCGTCACAGGTTGCACGTTTTTCACGTGAACACTTTCGAGAACCGCCCAATGAGAATCAAAGCTGAAACTCATTTACATATTTGTGGAAAACGTGAGGCTGCAGACGACAGGGGTGCCGGAGGCATTGCGTGTCTCTTTGGTAAGCTTTTGTGATACAGTTGATAGAATTTATGGTTCCTCTTTAGCTTTGTTTATTAGAATGTGATAAATCAGTCGCGTCAAGGAATGAGAGAATACTTTATCAGGGATCTTCTTGCAATTTCGTCCGAGAAACTAAAATGCAGGCGTAAATTGTGTGTACGCATGGAATTTGTTTTGGAATGGAAAACAAATAATTATAAGAAAACCAGAGTAGAGGCCGTAGGCATGGGCATTGGGGGAAACTTTGTTTATTGTTTGTCTATGCGCTTCCTTTCAATCTCGTTCATCTGACATTGACATTATACGGTCGTGTACGCCGCCAGTGATTGATTCTCGGGATAGAAGATTGTGCACTGCTGGCATTGACAAAGGCCCCATATCCTTCCATCCCTGACAGTGACCATCTCACTCTTTCTCTCTCTCTCTGTCTGTTTGTCTGTCTGTCTGTCTCGCTCTCTCTCTGTTTGTCTGTCTCTCTCTGTCTCTGTCTCTCTCTCTGTCTCTCTCTCTGTCTCTCTCTCTCTCTGTCTCTCTCTCTCTCTTTGTTTCTCTCTCTCTGTTTCTCTCTCTCTCTGTTTCTCTCTCTGTGTCTCTCTCTCTGTCTCTGTGTGTGTGTGTGTGTGTCTCTCTCTCTCTCTCTCTCTCTCTCTCTCTCTCTCTCTCTCTCTCTAGCTGTTTTAATACACCCACGGATAGATGTGTAGTAGTTTGTGGAAGTGGCTAGACCTGTAAACGTGAAGCCTTTTCGTATTCTTACCAGTCCTATAAGTTAGTTTGACTGAAATATTTACTTTTGTTGTTACTTACTTCATTGTTGGTTGTTGCAGGACACACCAGTACACACCCAACTCAAAAGCAGACACGTTGAACAAGAACATGAAGGATTCAGGAAGATGCAAAAGTACTTTCTGTAATCTGCATCTTGTACCTTTCTTTGTAAAACTGCGCCTGCCTTTTTTGTGTTTTGTTTACCATGACAATGGATATAATTGTGTGTCGGAAGACATCATGAGCAGTAAATGCCAACCCGTGTTCATGCACATGTCATTGGCAGTTAACAACAGTCTTGGTTTACAAAAAAAGACAAAAGACGTGGGTCACTCTACAGATGATACGATATGATGGTATAGGCCTACCCGACTTTAAGTTGACAAATCTGGCGCAATGAATAATGGCTAAATAAAGTATTTTCTGTCTTCTAAAAGCATAGTTTTGAACAGTGGATATTAGTCTTTGATAATAACGGGACAGCGTTGTGAACAGTGGTTGCCGTGTTGTGTTGACAAAAGGAGAGTGCTGCGAACTGTGTTCGGGAGAGAACATCGTCGTGAGCAGTAGATGCTATTGTTGTGTTCGGAAGAGGACAGTGTGATGAACAATAGATACCACCCTGTCTTCACGATGGGACAGTACTGTAAACCTTGGATATCCTATTCTGTGTCGGGAAAGGAAAGAACCAAGGATGCAAGCATGAATTAACAAGGAAAGTGAAGGTAAGAACTCTCTCTTGGAAAGGAGACCTCGACCTAAAAGGAAACAAGCCTGAAGACACGTAAGACCTTCTTTGTGGTCGCCGGGTTCGTAGTTGTAAAATAGTTCCCAAAGTCGACATTCCTGTATTAAACTTGGCTATTATTACACTCTAAATAGTAGAATTCTTAACACGAAAGATAAAAATATCAAAAACAAAACACAAAACCCAACCTGAACCAAAGACTGTAGAGTACTCTACAGTCTTTGTCCCAATTTATATTTTTGGATTTCTAAAAAGCTGAATACCCATGCAACTTAAACGGGTTCTTCGGATTTGTTACCTTTGAAAAATTCATTCGAAATCTGTGGGAAATTCCACATGACCCATCCCATCACCAGGTCTCCCATGCACCACAAGTAAAGTGTTTTGGACATGCACGTCAAGTACTTACAGCATGCAAACCTTATGTAAAATGTGTTGTGATAAGAGACCTGTGTGTTCCAATACAAGTTCCTAAGCTTTCTTCTCTTGAGACGGTTGATGAGGTTTCGCTGGGCTAGTGATTGCATGGAAACAGAATATTCAGATGTATTTTTGAACGCTCTTGAAATAGACGAAGCGGGAGGAAAAAAGCTGAGGAAACGGACTTTAAAGTTGAAGCTAAATTTGAATTGTAGCCTTCTGGAACATGACTGGATGAGGAAATGGAACGTTCGAGTTTGTAAGACAGTGCATTACTGAGCCCAGTGTGACGCCAGCAGCCAACCATGTCATGCAGCTCTGCCGCTTCACAGCGTCACTTTGAGTGAATTTCTCTTTCAATTTACCGTCACGATCATAACATAATTGACATAGTTTGGCCGTTTTGCTTTAGAGAGTCCATTCAATTAATTTACTCTTAATCACTTCTATAACGTGTAAAAAGGGGAAGCAGAAGTCAATCACACGAAAAAGCAGCATAAATATTCTCTCTTAAAGTTGAGTTGCCCAACCGCCTTGACTTGAACCTTTTTCAAATTCCTGTTTTTCTCAAAACTTCAAAAAATGAGATAATTAAATGCAGTTTTCTTATGATCGTGACGTTATGCTTTTGTCTTGTGATGTTGTTCTGATTGTCTTGTGTTGTGTGGTCTTGTTTGCCTGTCTCGTTTAGTTTTGTTTTGTTTTGTGTTTTGATTGTCTTGCGTTGTGTGGTTTTGTGTTCCTGTCTTGTTTTGTGCTTTGACGTTTTGTTTGTGTTGTGTTGTATAGTCTTATCTTCCTATCTCGTTTCATATTATTGGCTTGTTTTGTGCAATGCCGTTTTAGCTCCTTTGAGGTAAGTAAACCGTTTGGACCGAGGACTCGAGGATATCAGGACGAGAATAAAACAACAAGTAAGTGTCACCCTTGCCCCCTCCCCCGACCTCTCTGCTGCAAAGATCAAGTTTCGTTGGTCTTTGCTTTGACGCGTTCGGGTTCACAATCCGTGGATTTTTTATTGCGTCAGATTTGGCGGCCTGCGATGGTCATTACGGCTTAATTTGACAATGACTTGAATCCTTCGGTGCGTTTTTTTAACAGAAGACGTGGGAACGTTTCGATGCAAAAAAATGAAAACGGTATGTTCGGCGTTTTGCCGTATTCAATTTTCAAACGGAATATGGAACTTACCATTCAGTTGACTATGAACCTCGCTTTCGTTGGATTTGCATTGTCGACTTTCGCGTTTGTGTTTTGGGATCGAAAGCTCTGGCCAAAGTGCCTTAGCTGGATAAAAAGGTAAAGATTTTATCTTGCCTGTTTTCAACTTCTTTTGTCTAATTTGCTTTTCCTTTCAAATTACGTGTTAATTCCATTAGACTGTGTTGTTGTCGGACTGTGTACGTGTGTGTAGGCTACTCACATGTCCGTACCTAATCTATAAGCGTGTTAAAACATTACGACAGTTAGCTTGTAACGAGAGAGAGGGAGAGAGGGGGGGGGGTGCACCGAGAGAGAGAGTGCACCGAGAGAGAGGGGGGGGGGGGGAGAGAGAGAGCAACGAACAGTAAATAGCTGAGGTCACACACACACACACACACACACACACACACACACACACACAAACAGGCAGACATGTTTTATGAAACAAACATTTTTATTTTACAAATGAGACACAGAAAGAAAATGTCACCACAGCAAAGAAGACTACTGGTATTTTACAAAGGTGCTTCTGAACAAGCTACAATGAATAAAAGAATAGTCTTTCAGAAATGGAAGTATCTCTGCAAGGGTGTTTGTTTATGAACAGTTATGTGTTTACTTCCACACACAAAAAAACCCACAAAAACAACAAGCAACAACAAAAATAAAATAAATGAAAGACTATTGAAAAGAATGAACTAATTTTGTTTTTAAACCGATGTGAACACAGTACACATATACTGATATTTAGACTCTTTGAACTTACTGATGCACGCTTTGTTAGAAATCTCCATAAACAATAAAGGACACTCTATATTTCTTATTTCCTTATCCTGGAATATTATATTATAAATCTTTAATTTGGAGATGTGATGGGCAATGAATGTCTTTCTACGATTAAACCAAAACGGTGTTTTTTCAAAAGAGTAACACAAAAAACAGTAGAAACTAAATTAAATATCACAACTGTATAAAATTAAGGTGCCTGTAAGCAAGCAAGAATGCAAGGAAAACTTCAAGGTGATTAATTTTTCAAATTTTGTTGATGCATCTGAAAAATTACAGTATTGCTCGACATACAGGCTTTTGTGAATGAATTTTCAAAACGAAATAGCTCAAGCAAGAAACATCTTCTAAACTAAAGATGTTCTTGCTTTTTTTCTCCTTAATAGCAGAATGAGCCTGCTATGCACAATTGCACTGTCTTTTAAGAGTTTTGATTGACTACAATTTTTAAACAAGTCGCGTAAGGCGAAATTACTACATTTAGTCAAGCTGTCGAACTCACGGAATGAAACTGAACGCACTGTAATATTTCACCAAGACCAGCTTCGTCAATCCCCGCGAGAAGGAAATCGCTCACCTCCCACTTGCAAAACGCAGTGAAATTAACACGTCAGAATAGCGTATTGTGCTGAGCAGGAAAGCGCGCTTTTCTGTATTCTTGTTAACCTTCTGAGCTTGTTTTGAATACAACCTATCATATCTATATGTTTTTGGAATCAGGAAATGATCACGAATAAGATGACATCATTTTTGGATCGATTTCTTAAATTTTAATCGTAAGACTAATTATTCTATTTTCGTTAATTGTGATCACACTTTAAGAGTAAACATGACATATACATATATTTTTAGATTCAGAATGTGATGAATTATACGATGCAATCAATTTTAAATCTGTTTGCGAAAAATCGATTTTAATGACAACTTTAATGAGCAAACTCATTAATTAATTTTTAATCCTCCAAGCTGAAATGCAATACCAAAGTCCGGGGTTCGTCGAAGATTCCTTGACCAAAATTTCAAACAATGGTTGAAAAATGAGAGCGTGACAGTGCCGCCTCAATTTTCACGAAAAGCCGGATATGACGTCATCAAAAACCTTTATCGAAAAAATGAAAAAACGTCTGGAGATACCATACTCAGGATCTCTCATGTCAAGTTTCATGAAGATCGGTCCGGTAGTTTTCTCTGAATCGCTCAACACACACACACACACACACACATACATCACGACCCTCGTCTCGATTCCCCCCTCTATGTTAAAACATTTAGTCAAAACTTGACTAAATGTAAAAAGACACAGAAAAAGAAACAAATGAAAAAAAGACAAAGTCAAAAACGTTCACATGGAATCATAGAGTGCGCTGGTTAATATCACTGAAAGCAAAATAATACAAAAATGAGCAAAGATAAAATAGAAAAGAAAAACATCAACAGCAAAATGGCTTTCCATTAGGTGACAGAAAATGAATGAATTAAACAGAGAAGAAAAACTGCAAGAGACAGCCTTTTTACACAGAAAAAGAATATTCTTCTTCTTCTTCGTCGTTCGCTCATGTGAGCGTAGATGCGTTGTGCTGCCGTAACGCGCCTGACAAGTCAGGCCCAGCACATCCGACTTCAGCTTGTTTTTATATCAGAGTGTTCGCTCTCCTAGATTGATTGCTTTACCGGGCTGCCGAGTTCAATCTACCCGTAAAATGAATATTATAGTGCAGTTATATATACCATTGAAGATGAATTAATATTCACACAATTGACCCACTTAAACACATCATCGGTCATTTTGTTGCCCCTAAATAAAATAAAATGTCAGAAAGGGACAGAAAAGAAGAACACATATGGCTAATATACACAACGTTTAATCACTGACGAAAAGACAAATTCACTAGACCTTGGAACTAGTCTTTGCAGTGGACTTTTCATTTCATTAATGATTGAACGTTCCAGAAATTAACTATGCTTGTTGTTTAAAAAACAACAACATACAAACACAAAATTAAAAAAAAAAAGTAACGACAATCCAGCGAAAGAAATGCGTCAGATATTTGTGAATTAAAAAGTGGGCAAGACAATCAGTGAACATGTTTTCATTGGTGGATTTACAAATGTGGATCACGTGTCCTCTCCTCCTTTCGTGCTAGAATATAATCCAAATAAATACAATCCCGAGGTTAAACGAAAAGAAAGGAAAAAATAGCAAGAAAATGAAAAGCAGAAACGAACCCTTTTCCAGGGTTTTGAGTCGGATTTAGTTGTGTGTTTTTAAAAATCCTAAATGACCACAGTAGCTAAAACATTTATTTGTTGGTTTTCATAAATAGACAAGCCAACTATGAACTTTCTGATCATTATTACTTAAAGCATGCATCAATCATAGAAAGTCCTTTGTTGATTAAAATCTTTCTTGTGATGACTAGCAGATGAAAGAACTAAAGAACTAAGCATTTTAACTATGCACAATATACCAAAGCGAAAGATGGTCAAAAGTAAGTATCTTTCGATTTTTTGTTTTATCGTAGGCGTTGGTGATAATGTAAAAAAGCCCTACCAAAACTGTACACAGTGAGAACAACATTCCAAAAGATTTTGCAATTAACAAACATTATCAGCTATAAGTTATACAGTATGCAAATATCAAACCAGATGACAGCGAAGACAAAAACATTCAGAACAAGATATGTATATTTCGGTACATTACCCCGCCCCGCCCCGCCCCGCCCCCTGGTCTTAACAAATCTCAAACAATTATCCCCCTTTTTAAACAATGTCAACGTCAGTTGTCATTCAAAACAAAATGTTAAAAAAATATTCCCTTCCACTCAAAGGATTTTTTTTAACCGACATTGAAACGTTTATCAGTCAGTTGTGCAGCAAACACTGACACACACACAAAATATTAATCTGAAGTATTTAAATATCAAGCTGGCACCGAAAACGACCTAAGTACAATCACTGTAAGGAAGATCAATATTCAAAGTAGGTTTAAACTGATATTGAAACGTTTACAATTCAGCGGTCCTTTAACAAAAACAATTCAAAACACACTTCTATCCTACCCCATTACACTTCCACCCCCTCACCCACCCCTCCCCACCCTTCCTTCTTTATTTCTACTTTCAAGGCACAGTCTTGTAGCCGGCCGTCTCATAGCCGGGGTTGTTTAAGGCCGGGTAGGAGGGGGGGTGGGGGGGGGGGGGGCAGGCGGTTGTTTGTGGTCAAAACACATTTCCCTCCTCTCCCATCACACTTCCAACCCTCCCCACCCTCACTCACCCCTCCCCACCCTTCCTTCTTTATTTCAACTTTCAAGGCACATTCTTGTACCCGGCCGCTTCATAGCCGGGGTTGTTGAAGGCCGGGTAGTGGGGCGGAGCCTTGTGGTCACCGTTGTCGTGGGCAGTGGCCATGAACTGGCCGTAGCTCATCATTCCTTCCTTGACGCTCTTCCGGTCACCTGCGCTGCCGGACCCTCCCGATCCGCTGCCGCTGGACTGAGAGCTGGAATCGGCCTTCATCACTCGCTGCTTCTGTGGAAGATAAGAAGATCAGAAATGTGATATGATGGATGGATGGACGGGTTGGTGGAGAAGCGGAATGAGGGGGAGAGAGAGAGAGAGAGAGAGAGAAAGAGAGAGAGAGAGAGAGAGAGAGAGAGGAGAGAGAGGAGAGAGAGAGAGAGAGAGAGAGAGAGAGAGAGAGATGGATATATGGATGGATGGGTTGGTGGAGAAGTGGAATGGGAGAGAGAGAGAGAGAGATAGAAATGGATGGATAGATAGACAAACACAGAGACAGACGTACACCCATACATACATTAATCATATACATATACATACACAGACGGATGGACAGGTAGATAGATCTACGGATGAATGGACACGTTTTCCTTACCCTCTCATCCTCCTCCCTACTTTCAGCTACAACAACAACAACAACAACAACAACATTTTGCACACAAGGCAGAGAGGCTTCTGGTTTTGTTGCATGTGTTTAAGTGGCAGGATGCTGTCATTCACAACAACAACAACAACAACAACAACAACAACAACAACAACAACAACGTTTTGCACAGAAGGCAGACATGCTCTTGACTTTCTGTATGAGTACACGTGAAAGGATGCTCTCGGTCTGTGTACAACCTTCGACAGATCTGTTAGGGTTGAACAGGTTATTCAGTAGGAATAGTAATAGTAGTAAGCTACAGTCAACTCACATCATTACTCCGGGCGCGCCGCGACTCCCAGAACTTGCAGATACCCACGAGAAGAGCGACAGCGATGAGAGCGAGAACCACGGCGATGATGATGATCTCTGTCTCCGTCAGCAGCTCAGCGTGTGTGTGAGTGCCCGCGTCCCCAGAAGATGGCGCTGCAAATTAAGCAAGATGTGATTTAATTAGATACGACACCAAGCAGTTTAGTAGTTAATGAGATACGACACCAAGTAGTTTGGTAATTTTGGTAAGCTTATGATGCTGTGAAGCCAGAAGACGGGATATATGGAGATGAATTGGTAGTTTTTGGTAAATGTATGATTTTGAAACAACTAAACGAAATTTAAGGAGATATGACATCAAGTAATGTGGTACTTTTTATAGATTGATGATACTGCATCCACAAGACAGGATTGGGAGATATGATTTGGTAGTTTTGGTGCGAAAGGGAGTCGTAAAATAGAGGTAAGAAATAGTGAGGACATAAAATCCGTCAGAGAAACACCAGTGAGTAGAGAGGTCGTTATGTGAGGTTCCTCTGTACCGATGTACATTATACAGTGGCACTAAGGGGGGTGGGAGTTGTACTGTACCTAGCGTTACCATAACCACAAACTGACCTATGTAGGTGTTATTGACCACGACCTCCGTGGCACTGTAAGGAAGGTGGGGGTTACACTGTAACTAGCGCTACCATAACCACAAACTGACCTATGGAGGTGTCATTGACCACGACCTCCGTGGCACTGTACGGGGGGGGGGGGGGGGGGTGGGAGTTGTACTGTACCTAGCGTTACCATAACCACAAACTGACCTATGTAGGTGTTATTGACCACGACCTCCGTGGCACTGTAAGGAAGGTCTGGGTTACACTGTACCTAGCGCTACCATAACCACAAACATACCTTTGTAGCTTTCAGCGACAACGACATTCGTGGCATTGTAGTTGGCGATTTGCTGCTGAGCCAGGGGCTGTGCGGCGGTCTGCACTTCTTGCTGGACCTCCTGGGCCGTGCCCTCGCTCTTTGTCAGCACCTCAAAGTTCACGATGACGCTCCCCTGTCTGTAAGGTGATAGACACGGTTTGTAGCACAGCCCATATAGTGTAAACGATTAGGCTGACCATCTTAAGGGCAGAGGTGGCACGGAATTTTAGCAAACATTTGTTCAAAAACGTGTTTTTGGTTTTTGTTTTTTTCAGGTACTTTGAACATCATAGAATCACTGTGTGTTGTTTATTTTGTCAATTTCATCGTTTATTTTGCAATAAAGTGGTGATTTTCAAAGTATGTGTACATGTGTGAGTGCAGCGAGTGTGAGAAATTGCTGAACAATTTATGTTTTCAAGTCCTTGCAACAACCACGATTCCCCGAATAAGCTTGGCAGTAACACATCGAACGGTTGAGCGGGAATTCCCGTTTTCTGTGAACGTTAAAAATAGACACGAACAGTCCGTTATTTCCGTACAACGGCCGGATCGCGCATCAACTTTTTCAGACAGTAATATGAATATTCATGAGAACAACCTCTAACCTTTGAGAAACTTCTCTGGTTGGTCGTTGCCAATGACCACAGTGACGCGCATGCGCAAACTGCCTTATCCGTTGTAAACACAGTGTCGATTCCACGTAACTCAATATCAACTATCAACCAGCAATGTCTACTCCGAAATTCGCAAGGATCTTCCCAACGCAAAAGGAAGAATCAGCTTTCAGATGCTCGAACAACGAGGAAGGAAAAACCAGCAGGCGACGAGAACGCGCCTGAAGTTGGCAGAGCAGAGACAGTTGTTTTGAGAGATAGTGGTGACGCGTATGTTTCGAATCGACTCGGAGTCGAACCTCGGCCAGTTTTGGGCGATGTGAACCGTAATCAGCCTCAAATCGAAGGTATTTCTGCTTCGGCGACGAAACTGAGGAGATTTAGTGGTGCAGGCATCGACCCGAATGCTCAACCACCAGCTGAGCTAAATCGCCGTTCGTGGTGTTTTGCCGAGTGCAGTCAGTTGAACTGAGAACTCGCTTCTCTCTGATGTGAAGTGCCCGGAGTGCGAGGCAGGACATGTGACAATTCGAGTTGGTGACTCGATGGGCTTGTCACAAAAACTAGTGCTGTGTTGCGACAGCTGCCAGTATTCACGCACAGAGTATTCGTCGCCAAAAGAAAACAACCTCAACCACAGACAAAATGTTCCCTTTGAAGTGAACAAAGAGATTGTGCTATACTCTCATGAGATAGGAGTGGATACTCCAGTGTGGACAAACTGTGCACAGTCTTTGGAATGCCAGCGATGAACAAGAGTTCCTATCATCGCATAGACAAACGAGTCAATGCCAGCATTGTGGAAGCTACAGATGCCACACTTAACGAAACAGTGGAGTTTGTGAGGGAAGCCTACAGGGAAACATTTCCTCAAGGCAGAGTGAATGCTGTGAATGATGATGGTGAGGAAGACGGTGCTTGGGAAGATGATGATGGCATTCTCTGGGTGGATGTGGCCTTTGATGGTACATGGCACAAGAGAGGATTTTCCTCACACTATGGAGTTGGCGTTGTTGTTGATGTTCTGACTGGGTATGTGCTGGACTTCTGTGTGAAATCCACATACTGTCACACATGTGCGATGAACAAAGAAAAACTAGAGGGGATGACCGCTGCCGAGCAACTACAGTGGAAGCAGCTTCACCAGCCTGACTGCAGCATTAACCATGAGGGATCTGCCAAGTCTATGGAGAGGGACGCAGCCTTGGAGTTGTGGGGAAGGTAAGAATATTGTTCTAATAGCCTATACACTCTTCCCTATATCCTTTATTTTCAAATACATAATAAGACAACATGAATAAGGTTGCGCTAAAAAGTAAATTTTATTTAAAATTGTATAAAGCATGGTACATTGTGGGTGTTTGTTTTTCTTTACAAAGAAAGATGAAGACCAACAAAACACAACACAGAAGCACATATTTTTGCAACAAAACACTGTCCACAAACCCTTCACAAATACATTTTCTTTTGTTGATAAATCATTAAATGTTCACAATGTCCTGAAGGATCAGCTAGGCTGGGACATTTTTTTTATTGAATCTGCAAATTTCAGAGGAAACCTGACAACTTTTCTATTGGAAAGAAAAAGTGTCCCAAACAAGTTGGGATCAAACTCATTGTCAGTGTGTGTGTGTGTGTGTGTGTGTGTGTGTGTGTGTGTGTGTGTGTGTGTGTGTGTGTGTGTGTGTGTGTGAGAGAGAGAGGGAGAGAGATGTGTGTATGTATACATATATTCTAACAAGTACAAGTTAAATGTTCACCCTCTATGAAAAGATCACTTTATACACACTTAGTACACAAGCCAATGTAAATTGGCACACTTTCCAGTAATAATAATACATGTATACATTTTCTGCTGGGAGAGGCCTCCTGATACTCTTCACTAAAGTAATATCCAAAATCATTTTCATTCGTGGGTCTGCGTCTGTATCTCACCAGGACCTTGTTGGCCCATGAACCCCAGTCTTTTTCATATTTTTTTTCAAGACAGTAGTTATCCAGCCAGTACTTCACACTAAGTTTTTTTTAATTTTTCTATGCTGCAGGTCTGTTGAGCGTCACAACCTCAGGTACAGAACTATGCTGTCGGACGGAGATTCCACAGCGTTCAATGCTCTGGCTGCAGCTCAGCCCTACGGTCCCACACGTCCCATCACCAAGCTGGAATGTACCAACCACCTCCCCAAGAGAATGGGCACAGCTCTCCGCAAGGCAGCAAAGGATGGAAGGCTTGGTGGAAGAGGGGAGGGGCGACTAACCAAGGAAAAGTGTCAACGCTTGCAAAACTACTTCCGTGGCGCGATCCTCAACAACCTTGAAGATCAGCGAGCCATGGAGCAGGCGATCTGGGCCACTTTCTTCCATGTGACTTCAACTGACGAGGACCCTCACCACGACAGATGTCCAGCCGGGCCAGCCTCATGGTGCTTTTTTCAAAGAGCCAGGGCAGAAGGGCAACCACCACCTCCACACGCAGGGCACAACGGCACTGCCTTGTCCAGGGAAGTATCACATGCTGTTCTGCCCATCTACAGGAGAATGACAAATCCCATTCTTCTCAAGCGCGTGGCCCATGGCAAGACTCAGAACAGTAATGAGTCTCTCCACAATGTCATGTGGGGACACTGCCCCAAAGAAGTCTTTGTTGGGAAAGACCGGGTGGAAGCAGCCACCGCTGAGGCTGTCGCAAAGTTCAACAGGTGGCACAGGTCATGGACCACATGAACTTGCCAATTACTGAGCTTACTCATTCTGCTTTGGCCAAAAAAGACAAGATGAGGGTCCAGAAGGCGGAGAGAGCAACAGATGTGGCCGCTGCAGCAGCTCGTAGGGCAAGATGTGCTGGTCGTCAACGTCAGCTGGAGCAGCGAGAAGACCAGGAGGGGGAGGTGTACGGTGCTGGACTGATGGGGGATGGAGGGGAATAAGTACCAACATCATTTGAAGAAGACTCGGAACAATACATGAACACACCCAGACTCTTTTTTCAGCAATGTGTCTTCATAATGTGTAAAGAAACACTTTACAAACTTTCAAATGCATTTTTCTCTGAATATGGGTTTTCAAGGACGGTATCAACGCGGGAAATGATATTTCGTCAGAACTACTTGTTGTAGAGTTATAATTTTTTTTTTACAGGAGTAAAATTTGATTTTGCCAGACTCTTACAGAGCGGTTTTTGTAAAACCCATCAAAATTTTTTTTTAGAGAATATAATATAAGCCTGATTGGGTATTTTGGGGGCAAAAATTTATATCTCTCAATTTATGCTGCTGAATTCGAACTGGGGTAATTTGGTCAAAATGGCTCTGTATAAGTCTGAAACTGATATCTGGGAGTAATTTTCACTGCATTTGAAGCCTGTAGCTTCAAAAATGTCTTTTGAATTTCATGGGGCGTGGTGTGTAATTTTCGTATTTTTTTGAAGAAATTGGTATTTTTTTGTGAAAATATTACTTGCTTGGTCAAAAAATGGGCATGCAGGTGCTTTTTTATGCTTTCTTTCTATAAAGTACCCCTAAACTTCAAAGAAAACTTACAAATATTCAGATTTCATTTTTCGTGCCACCTCTCCCCTTAAAATGAGAAATCTCACCAAGACCAAAGAGTCCACGAAGACACTTCCTAGCCAGTGAGGTTACAGTGGCTTTATGCAGTTTGTAAAAAAGAACATTATAACATTTTACAAAGACAAAAGCTTATGATTACGCCTTTTTCCTCAACGTATCCTTATATACAACTAAGAAGAGGGGGTGGGGGTCTGAGAGAGAGAGAGAGAGAATGATAGAGAGAGAGAGACAGACGGAAAGAGAGGAGGGGACTAGAGAGAGAGAGAGAGACAGACGGAAAGAGAGGAGGGGACTAGAGAGAGAGACAGACGGAAAGAGAGGAGGGGACTAGAGAGAGAGAGAGACAGACGGAAAGAGAGGAGGGGACTAGAGAGAGAGAGAGACAGACGGAAAGAGAGGAGGGGACTAGAGAGAGAGAGAGACAGACGGAAAGAGAGGAGGGGACTAGAGAGAGAGAGAGACAGACAGACGGAAAGAGAGGAGGGGACTAGAGAGAGAGACAGACGGAAAGAGAGGAGGGGACTAGAGAGAGAGAGAGACAGACGGAAAGAGAGGAGGGGACTAGAGAGAGAGAGACAGACAGACAGAAAGAGAGGAGGGGACTAGAGAGAGAGAGAGAGAGACAGACGGAAAGAGAGGAGGGGACTAGAGAGAGAGACAGACGGAAAGAGAGGAGGGGACTAGAGAGAGAGAGAGAGAGAGACAGACAGACGGAAAGAGAGGAGGGGACTAGAGAGAGAGAGACAGACGGAAACAGAGGAGGGGACTAGAGAGAGAGAGAGAGAGACAGACGGAAAGAGAGGAGGGGACTAGAGAGAGAGAGAGAGACAGACGGAAAGAGAGGAGGGGACTAGAGAGAGAGAGAGACAGACGGAAACAGAGGAGGGGACTAGAGAGAGAGAGAGAGAGACAGACGGAAAGAGAGGAGGGGACTAGAGAGAGAGACAGACGGAAAGAGAGGAGGGGACTAGAGAGAGAGAGAGACAGACGGAAAGAGAGGAGGGGACTAGAGAGAGAGAGACAGACAGACAGAAAGAGAGGAGGGGACTAGAGAGAGAGAGAGACACAGACGGAAAGAGAGGAGGGGACTAGAGAGAGAGACAGACGGAAAGAGAGGAGGGGACTAGAGAGAGAGAGAGAGAGACAGACGGAAAGAGAGGAGGGGACTAGAGAGAGAGAGACAGACCGAAAGAGAGGAGGGGACTAGAGAGAGAGAGAGAGAGACAGACGGAAAGAGAGGAGGGGACTAGAGAGAGAGAGAGACAGACGGAAAGAGAGGAGGGGACTAGAGAGAGAGAGACAGACAGACGGAAAGAGAGGAGGGGACTAGAGAGAGAGAGACAGACGGAAAGAGAGGAGGGGACTAGAGAGAGAGAGAGAGACAGACGGAAAGAGAGGAGGGGACTAGAGAGAGAGAGAGAGACAGACGGAAAGAGAGGAGGGGACTAGAGAGAGAGACAGACGGAAAGAGAGGAGGGGACTAGAGAGAGAGAGAGACAGACGGAAAGAGAGGAGGGGACTAGAGAGAGAGAGAGAGACATACGGAAAGAGAGGAGGGGACTAGAGAGAGAGAGAGACAGACGGAAAGAGATGAGGGGACTAGAGAGAGAGAGAGAGACAGACGGAAAGAGAGGAGGGGACTAGAGAGAGAGAGAGACAGACGGAAAGAGAGGAGGGGACTAGAGAGAGAGACAGACGGAAAGAGAGGAGGGGACTAGAGAGAGAGAGAGACAGACGGAAAGAGAGGAGGGGACTAGAGAGAGAGAGAGAGACAGACGGAAAGAGAGGAGGGGACTAGAGAGAGAGAAAGACAGACGGAAAGAGATGAGGGGACTAGAGAGAGAGAGAGACAGACGGGAAGAGAGGAGGGGACTAGAGAGAGAGAGAGACAGACGGAAAGAGAGGAGGGGACTAGAGAGAGAGAGAGACAGACGGAAAGAGAGGAGGGGACTAGAGAGAGAGAGAGACAGACGGAAAGAGAGGAGGGGACTAGAGAGAGAGAAAGACAGACGGAAAGAGATGAGGGGACTAGAGAGAGAGAGAGACAGACGGAAAGAGAGGAGGGGACTAGAGAGAGAGAGAGACAGACGGAAAGAGAGGAGGGGACTAGAGAGAGAGACAGACGGAAAGAGAGGAGGGGACTAGAGAGAGAGAGAGACAGACGGAAAGAGAGGAGGGGACTAGCGAGAGAGAGAGACAGACGGAAAGAGAGGAGGGGACTAGAGAGAGAGAGAGACAGAGAGGAGGGGACTAGAGAGAGACAGACAGACGGAAAGAGAGGAGGGGACTAGAGAGAGAGAGAGACAGACGGAAAGAGAGGAGGGGACTAGAGAGAGAGAGAGAGACAGACGGAAAGAGAGGAGGGGACTAGAGAGAGAGACAGACGGAAAGAGAGGAGGGGACTAGAGAGAGAGAGAGACAGACGGAAAGAGAGGAGGGGACTAGAGAGAGAGAGAGAGACAGACGGAAAGAGAGGAGGGGACTAGAGAGAGAGAGAGACAGACGGAAAGAGAGGAGGGGACTAGAGAGAGAGAGAGACAGACGGAAAGAGAGGAGGGGACTAGAGAGAGAGACAGACAGACGGAAAGAGAGGAGGGGACTAGAGAGAGAGAGAGAGAGAGAGACAGACGGAAAGAGAGGAGGGGACTAGAGAGAGAGAGAGAGAGACAGACGGAAAGAGAGGAGGGGACTAGAGAGAGAGACAGACGGAAAGAGAGGAGGGGACTAGAGAGAGAGAGAGACAGACGGAAAGAGAGGAGGGGACTAGAGAGAGAGACAGACAGACGGAAAGAGAGGAGGGGACTAGAGAGAGAGAGAGACAGACGGAAAGAGAGGAGGGGACTAGAGAGAGAGAGAGACAGACGGAAAGAGAGGAGGGGACTAGAGAGAGAGAGACATAAGGAACTCCCAGACAGACGCATACACAAACACAATCAAGTATATTACCTTAAATCCTTGATGGCGAGGGACTGGAACTTTGAGCCAAGTTTGGTTCTGAAATGCGTCTCCAACTGCAACAAATCAAACAGCACAGTTTCTATTTTCAGGCTTCTTTTTTCACAATATGCTAATAATTGCTAATGCCATACGTAATCCACAATGCCGATCTAAAAGACACAGACCTTCCCGTCTAACTTATTCCATTTCTTGCTATTTCTGTAAGATGCGAATGAGTACGGATAGCCTTTTACCCCCTAAATGTACGCGGTAGCCTTCAACTCAGGAAAGTGTTGCCCTTCATTTGCCTATATCAGATCTGGCTATGTGTTTAAAGGGGATCCATTTTGGATTTCAAACCGAATCGCGAAATCAACAGAAAGGGTGGGTGCTCTTTATGCAGAATAGGATTTTTTTTATGAATTGATTTCTTGACAGACACGAGTGTTTAAAAAACAACAAATTGAATAATAATAATATAATAATAATAATAATAATAGTGGCAAGCTTATATAGCGCGAACCATGGGGTTAACCCACGCTCTCCGCGCTTTACATCAAACTGAACAATGCAATACATGTTTATAAAAACAATTCCCACTCTGCACAAAAAGCAGTGAGGATGGTGATTTTGGTATGTGTCCAAGTGGAGGGATGGGCCTTATTCAATGTAACAGCCTAGCCTAGCCTAGCCTAGCCTAGCCTAGCCTAGCCAGGCCTGAGATGGCGAGCTGAATTGTTCTCATGGAAAGGTGGTCATTGTGGTTTAGCTTATACATATATCTCTCTGCATAACCGTAACAACAAGAACCAAACAAAACTTGACTAAATGTAAAAACAAGAATTGAACGTTATTGGAACGTGGGAGTATCACATATGTATTTGAAATGTGGAACGTTAGCAGACTTTCTGTTTTTGGATTTCGTAATGTTCAACAAGAACTTGACACACACACACACACACACACACACACACACACACACACACACACACACACACACACACACACACACACACACACACACACACACACACACGTTAAAAAGAAGATGTACTCACGGGTGGCCTGATCTGGTCGACAAAATTCATGTACTCGTTGGAAGTTTTGTCTTCGTACGTGGGCTGGAAATCGGTATCAAGTCGCACAGACACTGGTGTAATGTAGGTCACTGCTTCTGGTCCTGAAAATACAATGATATGCTATCCCGATAAAACACTGGTCGCCCGTAGTTACAGAGAAAGACATGGCATAATGAAACTGTCACAGGGAAGTTTAAATGTCAGTCAATGTGCAGAAGATGTAATATCAAATGTTCACGTCGTTGATGAAGCGTTGATCATTGAAAGTTCACTCGCGTGACACAAATACCATTGCTCGGTTGAACTTTCAATAATAAAACATTTTGCTTCAGCTCTTGTTGACTGTTTAGTGTCACACTTTCTATAAGAGATACAAAAGGTTCCGAACAGCTGAATATGGTTTGCAGGAAACTATTTTTCGCTAAACTCGCTGAACTCGGCTAAAACATTATTGCACCCATTTTCGTACTCCAACTAAAACATTTATTCCCGTGGCATTTCATTCAAACGTCTAATGCCGTTAAAGGCACTCAACACAAAGCAATATTCCTACCTCCGGCACCGCACACGCCGAAGCAGATCTTCTGTCTGGAGATGAAGGGGGTAGAACTGTGCTTGGTGATGGTGGTCCTGCTCCGGATGTCACCTCCCTTGGCGAAGAAGACGTAACGGCACTGATCCAGGTCAAGGTCTTGGGGGTCCCCGGTGACTCGCTTGCGCGTGAAGATGAGAGTTGTCCTCACGTCCACCTTACCGCCCGATACGAGGATGGCGTCCTGGTTCTCACCAGCCGCCTCGGGTGCTCGTTTGGCGTCCAGCCAGCTGTACACAAGTGAACAAGTGAGAGAGAGAGAGAGAGAGAGAGAGAGAGAGAGAGAGAGAGAGAGAGAGAGAGAGAGAGAGAGAGAGAGAGAGAGAGAGAAATATGTAGGTAGAAAGAGAGAGAGAGAGAAAAAATGTAGGTAGGTAGGTAGAGAGAGAGAGAGAGAGAGAGAGAGAGAGAGAGAGAGAGAGAGAGAGAGAGAGAGAGAGAGAGAGAGAGAGAGAGAGAGAGAGAGAGAGAGAGAGAGATATGTAGGTAGGTAGGTAGAAAGAGATAGTGCTATGGCTGGTGAATGCTTCGTTGGATGCATAGCTAGATGGGTGGATGGATGCATAGATAGATGGATTAATATATGCATAGATAGAAGTCTGAAGTCTGAATGTTTTAATGAGTAGGCCTTGGGCCCTTTTCATGGAGATGAGCACATCTCAAGCACAAGCATACAAATGCACACAGTGAACAAAAGCAAGAACATCCTACTAGAATCGCCCTGTTTCGTTTACGGATTATGGATTACGAATGGAAAGCGCCTTCATGACAAATGTGACCCTCCACCACGAAATGAGTCGCATGTCACCTCGCGCGGTTCTGCGCTGGGCTTAATATAAGTCCGGGGAGTGTCTGGTAAACAATGTGAGGGTCACCTTAGTCACAGGCTTATAACTCAAAAAGTGTTCGCTCTTTTCTAAAACGGTTTTCACCACTGGATAGAGCATACAAAAACTCTTTAGGGAAATGTAAAAATATGAAAATCATGCAAAGGTGACATGCGACTCATTCCGTGGTGGAGGGTCACAAATGTAGAAAAACGTAGCAATAGCGGCTTACTAGTGTTTGAAAACAGCAAGGTTAATTTAAATAATGATGGGATTCTAGTGTTTTTTCGTGGAATATAGTATTCTCTTAACTCAGCATATTTAGGGCATACTAAAACAAAGTGGACTTCATCTTCAACACTGCCACAACAAAATGGACAAGATGAATCAGCGGAGGTTGCATTTAAATTAAAGCGAAATCGATGCACTTTCAGAGGAGATACTCCCAATCTAAGTCTAATCAGAAGATTTCTAGCTTTAATATATGCATAGATACAGAGAGAGAGACTCAGAGAGAGACAGATAGACAGGTAGATACATAGATAATGAGTGACTGAGGGAGGGAGTTAGTGGATGAGTGAGTGAGTAACTGAGGCTAAATGAATGCACGAATTTGAGTGACTGACGGATTTTTATCTAGTAAGCGAATGAGTGAGCGAGCGAATAATTGGGTTGTGAGTGATTGGCTGATTGAGTGAGTGAGTAAGTCTTGAGTAAGACTGATGATTGATCGTTATAAACAATTATTGTTCGGTAGATTGTTTTATGGATTATTTGATTCCTCGCTCGATCCACTGATTAACCGATGGATTGATTAATTCCCTGATTAATTGATCGATTGACTGACTGAATGATTACTAACTTGGTTAATCTTCAGGGCTCAAAGAAGTAGACAATTTGGGTGGATCTGACCAAGCTGTTTTTATTGGGAGCAGGGAGGGTATGAAATGCACATCAACAACATGTCTGGCTCTGCTCCAAGCATTGTTTTAAAATGATTTCAGTGACAAGAACAAAAACCACACCTACCCGTCTGTCACAAAAGGACCATTCTCATCAACGCCACCAAAGACGACATCTGAGTTTGGCTGCAAAGAGAATCACACGTGTCGACCGTTACTGCACAAGTTGTAAACCTGTTAAAGTGCACACCTAATCATGTATTCAAGTGATTTTGATGTGTTATCGTGGCATCATTTCTATTCTGACAAGCAACGGTTGACCGTGGATTTGGATGTTCCCGCATAATACAAAGCTATTGCTGGCAGTTACCAGGTGATGTCTGTTTAATGTGAGATTTGTTTATCAAACAAGCAAAGACCAAAAAATAAGAATAAAAAACCTAATTCTTTGATAAAAATAAAATAAACTTAAGCGGTAGCAAAAATGAAGTTTCCCCCAACAACACACACACTAAACACACACAAACAAAACAAAACACTCTTCATTATTTTTGGTAAAAGTCATAAATCCAACGTAATTTTTTTTTTCAAGTATAAATGAATAATTTCATTCAAATGTTCCTTCACTTCTCTATCTATTGATACTCAAGTGGACAGTTAACCTGAATACGCACATCTAGGATTGTAATTGTGCCTATTTTTTACCTAGGCGTTATTCAAAACTTAAAACAAGCGTGTATTTTATTCATTTAACTATTGATTTTCTAACTTCCTTTGTTGAACTGCTGATGCACACTCTTATATTATTTTTGCATTGCTTATTCTGTTATCCTCGAAAAATAAAGTTCAATTCAATTCAATTTAATTCTTACCATATTCGTGTCATCAGAGAAACCAAGACCGATCCACTGGTCGTCCAATAGATATTCGCCGGTGATGTTGAAGGTGATGACGTCACTGCTTGCGTCATAGGTCCAGACGAAATCCAGACCGCACTCTTTCGTCTTGCACGATCCTTGCATGCAGTCGTCTTCATCGTCGGTGTCCTTATTCACGTTAGCTGTCAACAGAATCATAGTTGTGTTTATTTTCAGGTAAATGTTTATATTCAGCCAAATTGATAATCCTTAAATGAAATACAGTCGAACCTGTCCATAACCCACACCCAAAGGACTGACCAAAAGTGGTCGTTACGGAGAGGTGGTCACTATCGAAAGTTGAATTATATATCAGACAAACTAGACTGGACACGCCGGACTGGTCGTTGTGGTAATGTTGTTTCTTTCAAGAGGTAGTTGAAAGGACAGGTTCGACCATAGAGACTTTAACAAGACTGGCTACAGTCTAGGAAAACAACTGGTCAAGACAAGGTTACAAACCAGTCGGATCAGTAACATTTTGTGACGACAAAGCTGTTTACCAAATAACAGAATCCAATAATAACTCCACATTTTCTGTAAGTTTAACATTCTTTTCCTTTGACAAAGCGATAAAGTCAGTTGAGGCTGTTATTTACCCTTTGCAAAATAATGCAAATAGTAATGCAGTTAATATCGCAAGGGTCACATGCTGAAGGACCAAGGTGCTGCACACACAGAGAGAGAGAGAGAGAGAGAGAGAGAGAGAGAGAGAGAGAGAGAGAGAGAGAGAGAGAGAGAGAGAGAGGGGGGGGGGGGGGGGGTTGTTAAGAGTAGAGAAGAAAACTGAAAAAGTAGACATCAACAACAGAAGTCGCGCCAAAATGAAATAGCCCCTCAAAGGTAGACATCTCACAGTAGAAGTTGATTGTGGTTGCCCCCCTTTGTCCTTGGTGGCCGTGGTACTTGAGTTCGTCTTTCCTGTAGAAGTCTGGGATGGACACATTGGCTGCTTCCAGGGCAGAGTTTGGGCTGTGGTTGTACATTCCACTGGCGTCAGGCTGCTGTCCGAAGGCCCAAATAACGTTGGTCAGTTCGTCCTTCAGGCTGTGGTCAGCTAGGTCAGTGCCGGCTGAAACAGGCGAAGGAGTACAGTGTTGATTCATTGTCATTGTCCCGCCATAGCACTTGAAAGGTTAGGAAAGAAGGTGTGAGCACAAGTTTTTAAATATGTGTGCTCCTTTTTAAGTAATTTGCTGTTGTCTCGCGTTTATTCATATGATTAACATTTTGTTTAAACTCATTTATCATCCTATTGATGGGAAATCCATGTACTTTCGGCTGAAAATAAACATTACACCTAGACCCACATGGTTAAATCCAAAAACAAAGAGACTGCCAACGTTCCAAAATTCAGAATCAAAAAACAAGAAAGGTAGGTTGTTGGAACGTTTGTTATTGACAAAACAATACATTCACAAATATATATATCGACCCGACGGTCTTTTAAGAACACAGACAAACAATTAATAACGGAAACTTATCTGGCTGATTTTTTCTTTCGCCTGCCACGAAGCCGCAAGCGAATGAATGATTATATGACGAAATGAGTGACGTAGACAGAGAATGACGTCAACAACAACCTACCTTTCTTGTTGTTTGATTCCCACATGGTTAAGAAAGCATGTGCCAACATAAGTAATCTTGATGTCCTTTCCATTAACACCTAACGCAGAAAGTGAACACCATACCCAGTTAGCATGCTAACGTTAAATTAACGTTAAATTAACGTTAGCGGTAAACGTTAATTTAACGTTTACCGCTAACGTTAATTTAACGTTAATTTGCTCATGTGATAAAACGTTAAATTAACGTTAACATTTAACGTTAATCTAACGTTAATTTAACGTTAATCTAACCATAATATAACGTTAAAATTAACGTTAATTTAACGTTTTTGCAAACATAAAAATAACCAAAATAAAACCAAAATCAAACCATAATATAACGGTTAGATTAACGTTATTTTAACGTTTTTTTAACGTTTTTTGCTAACATAAAAATAACCAAAATAAAACGTTTTATTAACGTTTATTTAACGTTATTTTAACGTTTTTTTAACGTTTTTTGCTAACATAAAAATAACCAAAATAAAACGTTTTATTAACGTTTATTTAACGTTTTTTTAACGTTAGCATGCAAACATAAAATTAACCAAAACAAAACCATAATCAAACGTTTTCATGCAAACGTTAAATTAACGTTCACATGCAAACGTTAAATTAACGTTCACATGCAAACGTAAAATTTACGTTCTCCTGAAAACATTAAAATAACATTTGCAAATACAAATTTGAATTAATGCACAGAAAATTCAAGATCACAAATTTTATTTAAAATTTAAATTGTTGGGGTCTTTAACAATTCAATATGTGAATACTAATTTGATAACAGTAACACTTTTAAAATGTTGAACAATGCAAACTTAATTCCTTCAATTGCTAAAACATGAAAATGTGAACTTAAAAAATATTACAACACATTTTTCAGTCTCAGTAAAATACCACAGCATAGTATTATCAATCGGGCAGGCAAAAATTATGTGTGGACCTAATCTCATTGAAGCAATGCTACATTGACTAATAATAGTCTGAACTTGATCAAAAAAAATCATCAGAAGGCGATAACAGGATCAGCAATTAAGAATTTCAATCACAATGCTGGTATGGGTTCATCAAGGTAAATACCATAGGGCTGTGCAAACTCATTATCGACAACGATCATTGTTAATGACAAAATCAGAGATGAAAACAATACAAATTATTTGCACAATCACTAGGGACATCCAGATTCAACCTTCGTCAGACGAACATTCGTCGGTGGTGGGGATTTCCTCTCTATTTTTAACTTTGTGCCTCAATGCGCATGCGCTCGGGTTTTCGCACCCACCACTGCTTGCCGAAGACCGGGATCTGCGTGGTGAAAAAGGCGTGTTTGACGAACCTTAATCAGCAATCTTTGCGAGTACTTTTAGTCCTTTTCATAATGTTAAAAATATGTTTTATGTGCGCAGTGTTAAAGTTTGATATCTTTACGACGCTTCTGTGGACTGTGCATCTGTAAACTGTTCATTTTGGAGGCCTAGTGCATGAACACGGATACCCACACAAAACTCAGAACTTGAGTCAACGGGCGACATATCCTGCCAATTATCTCCCTTGATCTCTCTTGCACAAGACACTTGTTTCCACTAGGCCTCTTTTGTTTTAGAGTTGGGAGATTTTACAGGAATGAATCTAAAAATCGAAAAAAATTGTCAGTGTTGCGTGTGTACCCAGCATATTCAGATGTCTGGAATATTCCGATAAAAAAGACTCGTCATATATAACACTACTCGTCACGTCATCACTGTTTCGAAAAACAGACAACGCGCACGAAGAACTTCACGTAGATCTGGACCGAAATTGGAAAGTGGTGACCGTGACGGGATGTGACGTCACCACTTCAACAAACTCGCTAAGATCGGAACTCACGAACTTTTGACGAAGGCAAATCTGGATGTCTCTAGTAATACAAGCAAGTCAGTAGCACAAAATATGAGAAACAAAGGGATGTAAGCGCTATTAATGCATACACGTGCGACAAGCATGTAAAGTCTTTTGTTCATTCAAAAGCGTGTTATTCTCACAGGTGCCAAGAAAATTGCTTCCACATAATCTCACTTACTCTTGTTGCACATGTCATATAGCAGAGCAATTACGTCCCTTTGTTTCTCAGATCTTAAAATAGCGCTCTGCTTCATTTCATTAAGATTCTTGCTATCACAAAAGATATTAACATATTTTGTGGAGTACAATCATCGATGAATAAAAATTAACAAGCAGCAAGACTGCAAGTTTTCTGCTCCACTTTGCCAACCATGTGTGTGCACAGTGAATATTTGTTTATGAACTGTTGGTGTTAGTCCTGAATGATGGCACCCATGTAAATGAGGCTTGATGCCGGGCTGCTTTGCAAACACAGCATTCAGAAGCTGTGGGTCAGCAAAGGTGTTGAATCTTGTTAGTGAGATGGCGCGCAATGATGTCCTGTAGCACTAGCAGCTGCCTGCACTCGCTCTTTGACGCTGGTCAAACTTCTGGTCGTAGGTGAAGTCCACCTCACAGAATATGATGATGGTAATGGTGAGGGAGTAGTTCAACTTCTGCTTGAACTATGTGGCCAGGCCCAGCTCCCTGACTTTGAAGTGGTCATAATCTTATGCAGGATACCAACCTGGGATAGAGAAGGAAAAACGGTTCTTAGTCAATGGCTGGGATTACAAACTAAATCACACACGGTCCTTAGTCAATGGCTGGGATTACACACTAAATCACACACACACACACAAACACACTAACACTAACACACACTAACAGACACATACACTAACACAAATATACACTTACAAACACACATCTTTCTTTCTTTATTTGGTGTTTAACATCGTTTTCAACCACGGAGGTTATATCACGACGGGGAAAGGGGGGGAGATGGGATAGAGCCACTTGTCAATTGTTTCTTGTTCACAAAAGCACTAATCAACAAGAAGAGCAAACGCTCGATCGAGTCACTTTCGCAGTTCTGAATATTATATGAGGCAGAATAATCCTATAAAGTTTGAATCAAATCCGATGAATAGTTTCAGAGATATGATATTTCAATTTTTTTCCTTCAAGACATACCTGTGACCTTGAAAAAGGTCAAAGGTCACCAAAGCAGACGTCAAAGTGTAGAGGTCACTGGCAGTCACGTTCACATAAAATTTGAGCCCGGTCACTTTTATAGTTTCCGAGAAAAGCCCAACGTTAAGTTGTGTGTTGCCGAACAGAAAAGGCTAGTTATCTCCCTTGTTTTTCTGATAACGTTCGTAAAAGGCTACAGATGTAAATACTTTGATGTAAAGAATAATCCTACAAAGTTTCAATCACATCCGATGAACTTTGTCAAAGATATAAAATGTCTAATTTTTCCTTTGACGCTGACCTGTGACCTTGAAAAAGGTCAAAGGTCAACGAAACCATCGTTAAAGTGTAGAGGTCATTGGAGGTCACGACTAAACAAAATATGAGCCCGATCGCTTTGATAGTTTCCGAGAAAAGTCCAACGTTAAGGTGGTGTCTACGGACGGCCGGCCGGCCGTCCGCCGGCCGAACAGACTAACACTGACCGATTACATGGAGTCACTTTTTCTCAAGTGACTCAAAAATTGCTCCAGGGGCTTGCAACGTAGTACAACAAACACACATACACACACATTAGCAGTAACAAACACATACAATACATGTACTAAGAAACACACCAATGTATACACACACACACACACACACACACACACACACACACACACACACACACACACACACACACACACACACACACACACACACACACAGGCGCAAGTCCACATATATATGCAAAATCAAAAGTCTCAGCCCAATTTGTAACAACAGAGAAAGAAACAGAGAGAGAGAGAGAGAGTGTGTGTGTGTGTGTGTGTGTGTGTGTGTGTGTGTGTGTGTGTGTGTGTGTGTGTGTGTGTGTGTGTGTGTGTGTTGCAAGCATTACACAACTGATATTTAAATTAAGCACCACAGAAAAAAAAGACGACACTGATTTAAACAATTCACTTACTGGTCAACAGTGTGAACTTTCAGCACAGACAATGGAAACTTCGATGTTTTTTCCCTCTTCCGATTGAATGACTTTGGTACAATCATCTGTCATCAATGAACTCATCATTCTTCCCACCAGTCCAGACACCTCCCCACCAATTGCAGACTTGTTTGTTATCTGAGCGAATAAAAATCAATATAAATACATGTGCACAGGAATGAGAACAAGGATTCTCAGTTATCACAGAAACAAACAAACAAGCACAGAATGACAACATGTTTTCCTGAATGTTATTAAATTTAAAAACAGAAAAGTTCATCATACCAGTCCATCACTGAAACAGAAACGGTTGATATTGAATTTATGAGTGTGTGTGTGTGTGGGGGGGGGGGGGGGGGGGAGTCTGTTGCAAGCAATAAACAACTGACAACAATAATTATACATGTACCAAATTGTACTCACTGTTTTCAAAGCTGATAATTGTAAACCTTGATGGGTTGTCCCCTTCCAACTGCATGCTTTGGTACAGCCATCCTTCAGACTGTGGCCCCCTCCCATTGCCACCCCCATCTCCGATTGTAGACAGGATTTTTTCATCTGAAAGAAATAATGTCCAATTAATTATTAATACGTATTTGCACAAAGGACTGGAAACAGAATTGTAAGTAATTCTGATTTAACCAACAAATTTACAAAAGCACAATGATAGATTATTTTCCCTAATATGTTCCAACTGACAGTTGAGTAATTACAGGTCACCAGAAAGGTCCACAGGGCCGGACTACCGGGGGGGTTATGGGGGTTGCGCAACCCCCCCCCCTAGCCTAAACATGTACCTTACTTATTTAATTTTTTTTTTACTATTGCTTATTTTATGCCGTTTCATGCAAGGAGCGACCATTTTCCTATCTCAGAATATGACCTACCCGTCAGCTTCAGGGGGCTTCGCCCCCTGACCCCCACGAGGGGGGGGGGGGGGTGGGTTCTAGGGTTTCTGGACCCCCCCCCCCAGCCAAAAAATAAAAATATTGAATCAGGTATGCATTTCTTTATTTTACATTGAGTTTCAATTTTTGGGGTATTAATCAGTGACAAAATCTGCTGCCTGAAACTGGTAATGATCATCCTCAGAATGCACCAGATTGCACCATTTTGCATCCTTTTTTTCAAAATTTTCCAGGGGGGCATGCCCCCGGACCCCCCTAGCAAGCTAGGCGCTTCGCGCCGTTGGCTCGGCGCTTTGCGCCTTCACACCCATATCTTCACAATATACTTTTGAAAAAAACCAGTCATAAAATGAACTGATCCGCCCCTGCCGCCAGGGGGGACATCCCCCTGGGCCACCACTGGCAACCCCCCCCCTCCTCTTCGCCTAGTCCGGCCCTGGTCCACCACTGAAACAGGAACAGTTCAAATTGGAGTTTGTGTGTGTGTGTGTGTATATGTGGAAAGGGGTGGGGTGGGGTGGGGGATGCGTGTGTACATGTGTGTGTGTGTATATATGTGGAAAGTGTGGGGTGGGGTGGGGGATGCGTGTGTACATGTGTGTATGTTTTGCAAGCATTACACAACTGATTATAATAATTATACAACAAATTGTTCTGTCAGTTACATTGAAAACTCATTTAAAAAAACCACTTACTGTTTTCCAATGCAAACCTTCAGCTTGTTGAAGAATGGAAACTGGTTTTGCTTTTTACCATCCAAATGCGATGAACGGCCATGCCATCAATCGGCTCACTTTTCTTTTGACCAGTTAAGGCACCTCCCCACCAAATGCAGACAGTTTTTTTTGTGGTATAAATCTGAAAGAATAAAAGCTATTTATTATGCACAACAGAATCATAAAAGGATTCTCAGTTATAAAATCACCATTTCAGGCAACAACAACAATAAAGAAAAACAGCAAACACCTAAACACACACACACACACGGTGACACACACACAGTGACACACACACACACACACACACACACACACACACACACACACACACACACACACACACACATAAGAAACAAACACACTTTTTAGTCTCATGTATTCCAAGAGAGAAAAAATACATCTTGAAGTCTCAATTAGCAAATCTATATCTTCCAAGTTCACTAAGGCAAGATACTCACTCAAAGTTTGTAAAACTCTTGAAACCAGTCCAGTAATTATGTCTTGCGCCTTCGGTCTTAGTATTGGACTGTCCAGTCTGGTTCGTTTCTGTTGGTGTATCACATAGTGCTCTAGCAACTGCCAGTTTTTCCATCTTCCCAACGCATTTGTTGACAACTTGCCGTTACGTCCAAGTTCGATAACTAGGAACGAAAATTCTGAGTGACCTCCCTTGATCGCCAAGGGACAGTACTCTCAGTCTCAACCTTTCACAGTGGAATCGAAATTAAAAAAGTTTCTGTAACAGTTTTTAAAACGCCAGCAACTTCAAAGCCAGTGTGACTGCTGATACATGTATAAGATAACATGCTACACTCCAGCATATATCAGGACTAATACAAATCTTGTGACGCTGAGGCGAATGGCAAATGGAACTTTCAGCAGGAAGAAATTCAGGTAATGTTGAAGTAACTTGAACTGTACTGTTGTAAATTCATAGTTCACGATCCGTTGACATTGTGATTGTTGACTTATTTTTCATACGAGTCACAAATATCAAAGCAATATCATGCATAACGATTGGAAAGGTGGATTTCTCTCTCTTTCTTTCCTGCCTTCTGTCTCTTTCTCAGTTTCAGTCTTTCTCTGTGTCTTTGTCTGTCTGTTACTCTCTCTCTCTCTCTCTCAATCTGAGACTTTCTCTCTCAATCTGATACTTTCCACACATGTGCACGCAGGGCACTTACTGTTCAATCTTACAGCTTCAGGTCAAATGCATAACTGTACAGTAAAGAAGAGATCTCAGGAGAGGCATATGGGGAGTTATTTTCGAAAATGATCTATTCAAAGACACTTAAATTTTTAAAACAAGGTTTGATTGACAACTGCTCTCTCCCCTCCCCCCCCCCCCCCCCCCCCTTATTCCCACTCTCTATCTCTCTGTCTTCATTAACAAGTAAAGATTTGAGTGTGTTTAGACTATTGTAATTAATGCAATTCACACATCAATGCTTTCAATTTTCATTGCAGGGTGGGAGGAATTACCATGAGGATGGAACAGAAAGCATTCACAGGGATGTAAACTACAACCCCGACATTCTGGCTGTTGAGGCCAAGTAAGTGTGTGTCACTGTGTGTGTGTGTGTGTGTGTGTGTGTGTGTGTGTTTGCAGGTAAAATCCTTGTTTAACGCTAAGATGAATGTTCCAGCAGTCATATTATTATATTTATAACAGAAAATCATATAATTTGAGAGAAGGCAGTATTATTGTCAGGCCTCAGCCTAGGGTCATTGATACATGCTGATATTATATGACGCATTGTTCTAATCCTTGGCTGGTTGGCCATCACATCATTTCGGGATGTTGGAGGTCTTCTGACAGAACAATTTGTTGTAGCTGGGACATCTTTACCTGTGCATATTTTTAGTCAAGGTCCAACTGACATTCTATTGTCTTAGTCTGGGGAAAATTTTGTTGGAAGGTGTTCTGTGTGAGTGTGTGTGTGTGTGGGTGTGGTGGGGGTGTGGGTGGACGGGTTGGTAGGGCTGTTAATGTTATCCGTGCCAGGCAGCATTGACATACAGCATTTCATTCAAACACAGAATGATGCTATCAAAGTTAGCAAATTCACAGAAGTAAATTCAACAATATTGGCATAATGCAAAGACAATTTAAACCTTATTTACCTTCAGTTCTATGTTCAGCAAAGAACACCAACAAAGAAGACATACTGTAATTATAGTGTTTACACTGAAGTTCTGAAATAACACTGAATTCTTTGTTTTAAGATTGTTACATTCTTTGTCTTTGCAGGTGTCATAGCATGTGGAGCAGATCTTCAATATCGCCTATTGCAGACATGTCATCGTCTGCACTGGTTGTATCAACAACTTTTTCCATGGCTACTGCTGCAGATTTTACAAATATATCGTCTGCTGCAAATTCAACAACTTCTTTGTCTGTTGGTGCTGCAAACTGAACAACTTCTGTGTCTGCTTCTGTTTAAAATTCAACAATTCTTGTTGTCTGGAGCTGCTGCAAAGTGAATGACTTCTTTGTTTGCTGCTGCAGATTTAACAAGTATATCGTCTGCTGCAAATTCAACAACTTTTTTGTCTGCCGCTGCTCCTGCTGCAAACTTAACAACTTCTGTGTCTGCTCCTGCTTAAAACTCAACAATTCTTGTTGTCTGGAGCTGCTGCAAAGTGAATGACTTCTTTGTGTGCTGCTGCAAATTTAACAAATATATTGTCTGCTGTAAATTCAACAACTTCTTTGTCTGCTGCAGATACTACACATTCAACAACTTCTGTGTCTGCTCCTGCTTCAAATTCAACCATTCTTTTTATCTGCTGCTGCAAAGTGAGCGACTTCTTCCTCTGCTGGTGGTGTTGCAAATAACCTCATATTTCCTTGTCTCTTCTGGCATCAAGTCGGATGTATAATATATATATCTGCAAAGACTTTTTTAAACCCAAAAGATGGAATAGAATTGGTACAGAACCTAAAAGTGTGGTATATCCAAACTCACTTCTAGAAACTTTAAAACTGATTCAACTTTTGAAATTAATTTTGTATCATTGGTTTTTTTTTTACATTGTGGAAATATCAGGGAATGATGAATAAATGTTTAGAACATATTATCAAAACATGTTTCTACTGGGTTTATTTATTTGTCTTTTGTTTTGTTTTATGTTAGCATGTACGTACACTGTTTGGCTCAAAATATGAGACCTGGCCAGTACCACAGAGATAAAAAATCAAAAAAATCAACAGCCTGCATGCTCTCCGGATTAAGTAATACAACAAGATCATATAGCGTTAGCTGCAAAGTTAACCGTTCTCACCAAAAACCTTTTTCAAAATTTGATTTGACTTTACATGTTGGTGTTTGCTTGTCTTTTTTTAACATGGTTTTAGCTACATATATAACACTACAACAACAGCAGACAGAAAAGACTATGGGAAATGCATCTTCAAATAAGAAAAAAATTTAAAAAGCAAAATAAAAAATTAAATAAAATTATTTTCCTTATGATTTGTTTGATTATGTTTTTTGGGGGGTTCTTTTTAATGTTTGCACTCAACGTGAAAAATACGTTCAAACAGCCATTGTATTATACTTTTATTTTGGTCAAATTGATATTAGCGGTAAACGTTAAATTAACGTTAATTTAACGTTATATTATGGTTTTATTTTGGTTGAATTAACGTTAAATGTTAACGTTAATTTAACGTTTATCTTGATGAGCAAAATAACCTAAATCTAACGTTAATTTAAGGTTACATTATG
Source organism: Littorina saxatilis (assembly GCF_037325665.1). Classification (NCBI taxonomy): domain Eukaryota; kingdom Metazoa; phylum Mollusca; class Gastropoda; order Littorinimorpha; family Littorinidae; genus Littorina; species Littorina saxatilis. Next base: position 48,523,324 of record NC_090249.1, read on the forward strand.
GTAATTTTTTTTTTACAAATACATTTTTTTGAAACGTTTGTTTTTGATATAATATGTCAAATTTTTTTTTTTTTACTTTTTTTTTTCTCAAATTTTTTTTTTTTAACTTTTTTTTTGTGTTGCTTGTTATTGTTAATGTCAATGTTACCACCACAACAATAACATTTTTTTGTTTTGTTTTGTTGTTGTTGTTGCTTTTTGATTTTGAACGATTATGTGTCAACGTTTATTTAACGTTTTTTTAACGTTTCAGTGCAAACCGTTTTTTTTGTGTTTTCGGGCAAACGTTAAATTAACGTTTGAAATTGGTTTGATTTTGAACGGTTATGTGCCAACGTTAATTTAACGTTATTTTAACGTTTCAATGCAAACCGTTTTATATTGGTTTTCAGGCAAACGTTAAATTAACGTTTAAAAATGGTTTGATATTGAACGGTTATGTGTAAACGTTTATTTAACGTTATTTTAACGTTTCAATGCAAACCGTTTTATATTGGTTTTCAGGCAAACGTTAAATTAACGTTTAAAAAAGGTTTGCCATGAAAACGGTTTGCTTGCTAACGTTAATTTAACGTTAATTTAACGTTTGCTTTAGAACGGTTTTTCTGCTAACGTTAATTTAACGTTAATTTAACGTTTAATGCTAACCGTAAACCAAAATCTAACCATGCAAACGTTAAATTAACGTTAAATTAACGTTAGCATGCTATCAGGGTAGGTACCTACACCCCACAGTTGAGAAAGCAGAGGGCATCTCGGAATTAAAATAAAACCAGTAATCAAAAATGTTATGCCGAATGGAACCGTTATATGGACCATTTTTGATTAATCAAGTTTTTTTCTTCTCTTGAAGCGTCCAGTGCAATGCCTTCTCTGTCCACCACCAACCTTTGAGTTGAAGTTAATCACACCAGATGAATCTGTATTTAACAATGATAACTTAGACCACCACCATCTCCTCTTCTCCTTCCCCCCCCCTTTCTCTCTATTTCTCTCTCTCTCTATATATATATCTCTCTCTCTCCTCTCTTTCTCTCTTCTCTCTTTTCTCTCTCTCTCTCTCTCTTCTCTCTCTCTCTCTCTCTTCTCTCTCTCCTCTCTTCTCTCTCTCTCTTCTCTCTCTCTTCTCTCTCTTCCCTCTCTCCTCTCTCTCTCTCTTCTCTCTCCTCTCTCTCTTCTCTCTCTCCTCTCTCTTCTCTCTCCCCTCTCTCTCTTCTCTCTCTCTTCCCTCTCTCCTCTCTCTTCTCTCTTCTCTCTCTCGCTCTCCTCTCTCTTCTCTCTCTCTCTTCTCTCCCTCCTCTATCTCTCTTCTCTCTCTTCTCTCTCTCATCTCTCTCTCTCTTCTCTCTCCTCTCTCTCTCTCTTCTTTTTCTCTCTTCCCTCTATCTCGCTCTCCTCTCTCTCTCTCTCTTCTCTCTCTCTCTTCTCTCTCTCTCTTCTCTCTCTCTCGCTCTCCTCTCTCTCTCTCTTCTCTCTCTCTCTTCTCTCTCCTCTCTCTCTTCTCTCTCTCTCTCTCTCTCTCTCTCTCTCTATTTCTCTCTCTCTCTCTATTACTCCTCTTCCTCTCTTCCCAAACTTTCATCCATGTAGACATGTGTGTTAAATGTATGTAAATATGTATGTATGTAAGTATATTTGTATGTGGAGGGAAAAAGTTCTTATTAGTCTAACTCACCATCCATGTGGTGTCATGTCCAGGATTATGAACATGTGTGTAATTTAGTATTGTTTTGGTCACGTAAAATAAGCATTTGCTTAAGTGCGTGTCCTAGTTGTATATTTTCAATTGTTTCATGTGATGAATTTTGAACAACATTTTGTTGAAACCAACATCCATCTATCCTGATACTAAAAAAGACGAAAAACAAAACAAACAAAAAAACACAAACACCGAGAAACAGGCAAAAAAAGAAGGGTCGAAGCAACCTGCATGCAGCCAATGTGTCCATCCCAGAAACTCACCATCTAGCTTTTTTCTGAAGAGCATGTACGTGTGTTGGCCATCCTCCCACACCAGACCGGCCGTGAGACCGTTGCTTCCCCCCAGGTACTCGTCGTGCACGGGTGTGGAACGGTCCCGGGTGTAGTAGTCTCCGATACGCGAGTACCCATCCCGGGCACTGCCAATCACTATGTCCGTGCAGTCCATAGGATGTGGGCCTGGTCCTGTGAAACAAGGAATTCATCCTTCATGAATTTTATTTAACTTTTCAATTCGTCCGTTTTGGAGTGCGTTAAAAAGTCTGATGCCCCATGTTCAAGTTTTAGTCGTTTTTTGAAAAGTATTTGCGCGTTAAGCCCTATTCTCCCCCCCCCCCCCCCCCCCCCCCCCTAGATAAAGCAAATCTTGAACTAACAGAAAAAATCCCTTTCAGAATAACCTAACCCCTTTGAATTTGGCCTCAGGTGTAGAGTCTATAGCCTTAAACAAATGTTACTATTTTATAGATAAGTCTCAGTGTCAGTCATCATCGATTTGTGTCTGTTGCGTATTTTCATTGTACTTCTTCAGCGTTCCAGAATTTTTCTGGTTACGTGTGAGCTCGTTTGCCCATTTGGGTTCCCCACACTATACTCTGAGAGCATAGTCAGCTTCACACCGCTTTCGTTGAGTAGGCATGCTGGGTATTTTCGTGTTTTCATAACCCACCGAACTCTGACATGGATTACAGGATCTTTTCCGTGCGCACTTGGTCTTGTGTTTGCGTGTACACACGAAGGGAGTTAAGTCACTAGCAGGTCTGCACATAAGTTGACCTGGGAGATCGGACAAATCTCCACTCTTAACCCACCAGGCGGCAGCGACCGGGATTCGAACTCACGACCTCCCGATTAGGAGGCCGACGTCTTACCACCACGCCACTGCGCCCGTCATCTTCTTTGTACACTTTAAAGGCCGAAGATTTTGTGAATGTTTTGTTTTGCCCACAATGAATCATTAGATCAACGTAAACTATCTCAGCGACAAGGTTTCTACTATTTTTCTTTGTGTAGAAAGTGAAAAGAAAGTGTTACAACTACCTGATGCCTCTCCTTCAGCGCCCCCTTCTCCTTCGGCTGAACCCTCGGCCTCTGCGGTGGAGTTTCCGTGATGTTCAGACTCTGCTCCTGGTTCCCCTTCGGATGTACTGTTGTGCCCTTCTCCTTCAGCTATAACCTCAGGCTCTGCAGTAGAATTTCCATGATGCTCGGCCTCTCCTTCTGGGTGAACTTCTCCTTCGGCGATAACCTCAGGCTCTGCGGTGGAATTTCCATGATGTTCAGACTCTGCTCCTGGTTCCCCTTCGGATGTACTGTTGTACCCTTCTCCTTCAGCTATGACCTCAGGCTCTGCGGTGGAATTTCCATGATGTTCAGACTCTGCTCCTGGTTCCCCTTCGGATGTACTGTTGTACCCTTCTCCTTCAGCTATAACCTCAGGCTCTGCGGTGGAATTTCCATGATGTTCAGACTCTGCTCCTGGTTCCCCTTCGGATGTACTGTTGTATCCTTCTCCTTCAGCTATGACCTCAGGCTCTGCGGTGGAATTTCCGTGATGCTCGGACTCTGCTCCCGGTTCTCCTTCGTGTTCCCCTTCGGGTTTAGATTCTCCCTCGCTCTCTGCCACGCCATTTTTTTCAGGGACGTAGCCTGAGTTTCCCGCTCCAAGGTTAGGGAAGTTCTGACAACTTCCCTCGGTACCTGCAATAGATCAATCAATCTATTATATATAATATACATTTTATTTAACGAGGGTTGTGGCATAAGCAATACAAAGGAGCTTTTTTTCAACCAGCCCTCGCCCAAAGAGGGAACTATAATCTATATATATATATACGACTTGTGTCTGTCTGTGTGTCTGTGTGTCTGTGTGTGAGTTCGCGATGCACGGCCAAAGTTCTCGATGGATCTGCTTCAAATTTGGTGGGCATATTCAGGTACACCCGGGACAGGACACAACCTGGTCGATATTTCAACACGTGCTCTCAGCGCGCAGCCCTGAACCGATTTTGGTTCCACCTCAGCTACCCGGGCCCCCATACCGACACACCAAAGCCGCTACACCACATCACAACGCCAAAGTTCTCGGTGGATCTTTTTCAAATTTGGACACCGTATTCAGCTACACCCCGGACACAATATCATCGATGAGATATTTCAACACGTGCTCTCAGCGCGCAGCGCTGAACCGATTTTGGTTTTTGTGTTCATTTCACCATTATAAGTAACTCTTCCTTATCTTCTCCAGTGTTTTGCGTTTATCTCCCTTCCTTCGTGTGGCTTCAATCCATATTCCCGTTTGTAAGTTACTATTTTTAAAATGTCACTGCGCTGTCCACAACGCTTCCCTTGCACCCGTAAGTTGTTCTTACTGTCAAAGTGAAAAGGTCAAATCAATTTATAGCCACGCGAAAAATACACTCTCACCTATCTCTATATATTTAATATAGATATACATATATATATACGGCTTCTCTGTGTGTGTGTGTGTGTGTGTGTTTGTGTGTGTGTGTGGGCAAAAACCTGTGGATTGTAGAGTTCTGTTTGTGATGTGGTCTAGCGGCTTTTGTCTGTCTGAATGTTCTGGCATTTGAGAAGCCACAGCAGATAATATAGGGCTAAGAAATAAGCTCTAAAATTCTCAATCCCGTTTGACAGGACTTCGCCTTCAAAGGTGATTGTGGTGAACCGCCACGCTGTCTCTCTCTGTCTCGCGATTCACCCCGGCGAATTCACCATTCCCAGTAACTCTTCCTTATCTTCTCCAGTGTTTTGCGCCTTCGTGTGGCTTCAATCCTAATTCCCGTTTCTAAGTTACTATTTTTAGAATGTCACTGCGCTGTCCAGAACGCTTCCCTTGCACCCGTAAGTTGTTCTTACTGTCAAAGTGAAAAGGTCGAATCAATTTATAGCCACGCGAAAAATACACTCTCACCTATCTCTATATATTTATAGATATAGATATACATATATATATACGGCTTCTCTGTGTGTGTGTGTGTGTTTGTGTGTGTGTGTGGGCAAAAACCTGTGGATTGTAGAGTTCTGTTTGTGATGGGGTCTAGCGGTTTTTGTCTGTCTGTATGTTCTGGCATTTGAGAAGCCACAGCAGATAATATAGGGCTAAGAAATAAGCTCTAAAATTCTCAATCCCGTTTGACAGGACTTCGCCTTCAAAGGTGATTGTGGTGAACCGCCACGCTGTCTGTCTCTGTCTCGCGATTCACCCCGGCGAATTCACCATTCCCAGTAACTCTTCCTTATCTTCTCCAGTGTTTTGCGCCTTCGTGTGGCTTCAATCCATATTCCCGTTTCTAAGTTACTATTTTTAGAATGTCACTGCGCTGTCCAGAACGCTTCCCTTGCACCCGTAAGTTGTTCTTACTGTCAAAGTGAAAAGGTCGAATCAATTTATAGCCACGCGAAAAATACACCGTCACCTATCTCTATATATTTATAGAATATAGATATACATATATATATGTACGGCTTCTCTGTGTGTGTGTGTGTTTGTGTGTGTGTGTGGGCAAAAACCTGTGGATTGTAGAGTTCTGTTTGTGATGGGGTCTAGCGGCTTTTGTCTGTCTGTATGTTCTGGCATTTGAGAAGCCACAACAGATAATATAGGGCTAAGAAATAAGCTCTAAAATTCTCAAACCCGTTTGACAGGACTTCGCCTTCAAAGGTGATTGTGGTGAACCGCCACGCTGTCTGTCTCTGTCTCGCGATTCACCCCGGCGAAGCCGGGTATTCCTCTAGTAATATATAAACACGTAATTTAAACTATCTTAATTTTTAATTTTTAATTTTTTTTAATAGAGAAGTGTGTAGTAACTGAAAGTGACTGAGGATGAAAATCGCTTGTTCATTTCATACTTGTCATTCTCTCAGGTGCCAGGAGATTGGTTCTGCATAACTTGCCCCTCACACTTGTTGCATATATATATAACACTAGATGATTACCCGCTTCGCCGGGTGGATCGCGAGAGAGCACGTATTGACGTGATTGACGCCACACGAAGGAAGGGAGATAAACGCGCAAAACACTGGAGAAGATAAGGAAGAGTTACTGGGAATGGATCTACAGAAAAACCAAAATCGGTTCACCGCGCCGCGCTTAGAGCACGTGTTGAAAATTTTCATCGACCAGATTGTGTCCGGGGTCTACCTGAATATGCCCACCAAATTTGAAGCAGATCCATCGAGAACTTTGGCCGTGCATCGCGAAGTGACAGACAGACATACAGACAGACACACACAAGCCGTATATAGATATGAGGGCCCCAAAGGGGGGGTATCATCACGATCACGGGAAGGGAAATTTTTAGCTTTCACGATCACAGTTACCTTGATTTTTGTTTTCACGATCACAAACACCTTGACGAATAGAGGATCATAGAGTGATACAGCTGTGAAAAATGTTCGTTGAAAATAAAATGTTTTGCAATAATGCCCATCACGATCACGAAAACAAATGACGATCACGATCACGAGACGTGATTTTTTTGTTATCACGGATCACGGGCAAAGTCCCATCACGATCACAGAAATGGAAATTTCGGCAATCACGGTCACAGAAAGGTCAAAAAACGCCAATCACGATCACGATTTTAAACCCCTTGGGGCCCTCAGATATAGATGTATGCATTTAGAGCGCTTACTTTGTTTCTCAGATATTGAAGACAACTTTGTGAACTGTTCTGAGGCATTTTGGCACGCTCCGAGTCCGTTAGCAAAGACGTGATTTGAATGAAATGATCAAACTATCCCCTTCCAAGCAAGTCACACTGTTATTGATAATATTTGCAAATGGCAAAGTATATTTGCACTGCCCAGGGTGGGGATTTTTGATATGTCTGGATTATGACGTTACCCTGCAGTAGCAGCATTAACAACAACAACAACAACATTAACAACAACAAACAACACAACAACAACAACTCACCAGCAGGCCTCCATCCAAGCCCCATCCACGACACCGTCTCGGCCTTCATCATCACCTCTACCTCATCCTGTCAATTGAAACAAAACAAAACATAATTTGTAGTGGTCATTGCATTGGTCATTATACTGGTCATTTCACCAAATCCAGCATTGTGACCTGTACGGATGCACAGTTAAACCTTTGAATACGAAAGGTGATACTTCCATGCATAGCGCTTTTTATCGACCTATTTGCATCGAATACAGGGTGACCCGAACAAAATGCAACCCACACAAATGCTAAAAAGATAATACTACATGGCTTGCTGTGTCGTACCAGATTTACACGAGTTGCTTTGTTTAAATATTGAACTGCGAGCGAAAGCGAGCTTTTCAATATTTGAGAAAGCAACTCGTGTACATCTGGTACGACACAGCAAGCCATGTATTATTCTGTTTATGACAATACCAACAACCATGCAACACAAATATCCCCCCTCATACTAAGGGGGGATAATCAATCAAAACACAAGGCTTATGATCAGTCAAGTTCATTTTTACTAGACTGATAAAAAGATATATAGGTAAAAGTTTGGCATGATACACTGAAGACGCTTCTTTTGGAACCTCGATCTCTTCCAAAGCCTCGTGCAATCTTTCACGTCAAAGCAAAGAAACGTCACTTTAGAAAGTGTAGCTAGACGTGTCAGTTCTAAAATCTTTTCCAGGGGAAACAGCAGGCGCAAAAGTGTTTCCATAATTACGTGTATCTCGATAACTTTGGCATCATAAGCAGTTAAAAAGCAGGTCCCAGTCACACTAGTTTGACACGACCTCATTTACATGATATGCACACATGAGGTTTGAACGATATTGTTATTTCATGAGTGGTATCTCTCACGTATCTAGGATAATAACAGTTATCCTACATACGTGAGAGAGACCATTCATCTCACTTAAATCGGGTTAGTCAATTTCAAACCTCGTTCTGTTGAGTCGATCCCCGAATTTGGGAACCTTTTTGGAAATTGCACTTAAGTCAGACCATTTGTTCAACAAACGTGCCACTTTGTGGACTGGTCATACATAAGCTGAAGTTATTGTACATCCGCAAATATGAAGAAATTCGGTCAACAGATGTAGACGTTATAAACAGATTTGTGGGTTGCATTTTTGTGTGTGGTCACCCTGTACTATACGTTACTTGTATTTTTGACCAATATAGTATACGTTACTGACATTTTTGACCAAATTATGACATTTTAAACAGATCGAGACAGTCAGTGTTCCTCTGAGACAGCGCCAATGACTGTTGAGATATGCCGTTGATGATGTCAAAAAAATGTGACGTCACTCACCTGCACGATTCTGTAGTAGATTGTGACGTCACTGCCAACAGACTGCTCGGTGTAGACACTCATGTCGGTTGGTTTGCTGCTAACTGACGACTCTGTTGGAAACAATTCAGAACGTAAAATTAACGGCACAGTTAAAACAGTTATTTTTTTTACCCGAGATCTGACCATACAGGCTTTTTATATGGGATAAGGCCAACCCCCCACTTGGAGACATACTAACTATTGACAGCCTGGATGCTGTCTGTGCAGAATGAGGGCCCCAAAGGAGGGGTTCATCACGATCACGGGAAGGGAAATTTTAGATTTCACGATCACAGTTACCTTGATTTTTGTTTTCACGATCACAAACACCTTGACGAATAGAGGATCATAGAGTGATACAGCTGTGAAAATTTTTTTGTCATCACGGATCACGGGCAAAGTCCCATCACGATCACAGAAATGGAAATTTCGGCAATCACGGTCACAGAAAGGTCAAAAAACGCCAATCACGATCACGATTTTAAACCCGTTGGGGCCCTCCAGAATGGGAATTTTTTAATTAATTAATTACACTGTTGTTGTTTTGGCAGTTGTGGTAATTACTGCTGTTTTTCTGTCATGTTTTCTCGACAGTCTGGCTAATTGACCATACGCGAATAATTCAGACGGTACACATGTTAATTCCACGTTTGCGTGCGTTCGTCTGTGTGTGTGTGTGTGTGTGTGTGTGTGTGTGTGTGTGTGTGTGTGTGTGTGTGTGTGTGTGTGTGACTGTGTCCGCGTGTGTGTGTCCACGTGTGCGTGCGTTCGTGTGTGTGTCCGTGTGGGTGTGTGCGTGCGTGTGTGTTTGTGTGTGATTGTGTGTCCGCGTTCGTGTGCATTTTCGTGCGTGCGTACGTACGTACGTACGGGCTTGCGCGCGCGTGTTCACGCGTGTGCGCATGCATGCGAGCGCGCGAATGATTATGTCGTCCCGCTCTGTGCGTGCGTGAGAGTATGTGTGTACTTACTGCTCTGACACTGGGGTCCGAACCAGCCCTGTTCACAGTAGCACTGGTGGATAGGGTAAGACGTGGCCTGCGTGTCAACGCACACCCCGTGCTGCCCGCAGTCCGTGTTATTGTCACACTCATCTGCAACACAAAGCAAGGTATAGATACATGATCATACTGTGCAACACAAAGCAAGGTATAGATACATGATCATGCTGTGCAACACAAAGCAAGGTATAGATACATGATCGTACTGTGGAACACAAAGCAAGGTATAGATACATGATCATACTGTGCAACACAAAGCAAGGTATAAATACATGATCATACTGTGGAACACAAAGCAAGGTATAGATACATGATCATACTCTGCAACACAAAGCAAGGTATAGATACATGATCATACTGTGGAACACAAAGCAAGGTATAGATACATGATCATACTGTGCAACACAAAGCAAGGTATAGATACATGATCATACTGTGCAACACAAAGCAAGGTATAGATACATGATCATACTGTGCAACACAAAGCAAGGTATAGATACATGATCATACTGTGGAACACAAAGCAAGGTATAGATACATGATCATACTGTGGAACACAAAGCAAGGTATAGATACATGATCTTATTCCCCCCTCTGCTTCTTTACCTCTGTAAACTTGTAGGGGTAGTTATTTTTCGATAATGACCCAGCAACCAAACAAATAACGACCCAGCAACAGCCTGAATCCTCGATAGTGCAATGGGTTGAGAAGCTGTTCTGTTTCGGTACTACTTTTTGCGACTGAAAAGTTCCGAACGCTCTAATGTACGAAGTATACATCTCTGGAGCAAACAATACAAACATACCGCATTTAAATTAACAACTACAGGCCTGAACACATGAATCTCCATATAAAATCCATGAGTTCGGTTGTTTTCTGAATCTAGATCAGACGTTCATCACAAGCAATTTCCCAAGGCAAGTAACTCATACTTTGTCTAGCGACAAGAGTAGTTCCCCTTCTTTTCACTCAGTTTCTTCGACAACAGACTGCAATCCGACGGTCAGTTTTCAACAATATTTCATTTAATAAACAGATCACACGCAACCAAATGCACACATCTCATCAATTTAAACAACATAAAGCGGTTTCATACACTATTTTCCCCAGAAAACTTAACTTCATACTGTTTTTAACGTTGGAACACGGGTGCAAAAGTTCGTCTGCTAGTCCCATTTGACGAAAGAACATTATCCATAACCGATACCAAAACATATACAGAACACACAATATCTGCCTTTGCCGCCACAGCAGAATAACAGCATATCTGTGTACTTGATTTTAGTCCAAAATAGGAAAACTGACAAGAAGTGTTAACAGAATGGAATGATTTGCACGGAACTATACAACCGCGCATTAATCGATCGCCTGCGCAGGTTGACTGGTTGAGTGAATAGGATTCGATCAAACTTTCGCAAAAAAACTCCTCTTTTCTTTGAATAACTGAAGAAAGGAGGAATAAAGAGGTTACACACCTCGTCTCAGTGATTATAAAAAATAATGGTCTCAGTTCGCGGTCATGAAAAAGCTCGCTAAAGCTCGCATTTTTCATGATCCGCTAACTTCGACCATTATTTTTAATAATCACTGAGACTCGGCGTGTAACCTCTACATACTCTGCAACACCCCTTTTAAGACCCCCAAACGGGATTAAAACGGTCATACACGTAAAAACCCACTCGTGCAAAAACACGTGTGAACGTGGGAGTTTCAACCCATGAACGAAGAAGAAGAAGACCCCCAAGTTAAAGACTTCCTCCCTGTTAAGACCTTTTATTTCAAATTTTCTGTTCATAACCTTTGTAAATTTACCTCCATTTTAAGACTCCCTCCTTTTTAAGACCTGATTTTGTCAGATGTGTGTGAAGGTCTTAAAAGGGGGGTTCCACTGTACAACAGTGATTGCGCTGTAGCAATTTCATAGGCGTTGGAATAGACACATTCCGAAAATGACTCTGTCGGGTTTGTATGGGTTGTGAAAGAGTCAATACCCTTGCTTTTAGTAGGACAACAATTCACGAGCCAATCACAAGCGAGGGATGTGTTGGAAACACGTGGACAAGGAGCACGTGTGGATTTATGTGTCCCAATAAAAGCAAGGGTATTCACTCTTTCACAACCCATTTAAACCCGACTGAGTTATTTCCGAACATCGTCTATTCGCTTCAGACTTAAGATCCTGAAAATTTCGAATCAATCCATTTTGGCATTGCTGAAATATAGCGCTTTTTGTCATGGTACCCCTCAAAATGGACTCAAAAACCTCTCGTTTTCTACTGCTCAAGCGCTCAACTCCTGCATCAGTAGAACTGACATAACACAAGAGATACGCAAGATAGCAAAATAAAACTACCTGTTCTGGATAGATAAATGATTTGGCTTTCTTCTTGTTTGTAAAAGTTGCCAAGTTAAGCCTATTCTGAATTTTTGTCGATTTTTTTTATTGGTACCTGACGTTATTGTCAGGTCGATTTTGGGGGTACCCTCACTTCGGCGGCGGTCACGTGATACCTACAACAGAAATCTTTGATCCGAAAAGTGTGCCAGGTAGCAAAGTGAATGGCCTTTAATGGCATATAAAGTTTGAATGAAATGACACGGCAATCAATGTTTTAGTTGGGGTACGAAAATGGGTGCAATAATTGTTTTGCCCAGTTTAGTAAAAAAAACTATATTTAGTGGTGAACTCAATCTCCCCAGGACGCACGAAGGGCAAACTCTGAGGTACATCGTGATCGATAGAAACAAACAAATAAACACACTGACAAACAAATAGACACGCACACCAACAACAACAAAAACAAGCAAAACACCAACAGAAAACCTTAAAAATAAATCTTGGGTAGTTCGGCTGTCAGAACAAAAACTCAATGTAAAAGGGGCATGTCTGCAATCATTTAGCTGTGTCAACACAGAATCTACAAGCCTTTCAAGAAGCCAATAAGTTTCATGTACAATAAACGATGTTCGGAAATAACTCTGTCGGGTTTGCATGGGGTGTCGAAGAGTGAATACTCTCGCTCTTATTGAGTCAAAAATTTCCCACATGATATTATAGGCCAGTCACAAGCGAGGGATGTGTCTGAAACACGTGGACAAGGAGCACGTATGGAAAGTTAGCCTTGATAAAAGCAAGATTATTCACTCTTTCACAACCCATACAAACCTGACAGAATTATCACCGGAGTTCATTGATTACCAATGCAAACTGTTCAAAAGACGCCCAGCCTCACTGCTTCATTCTTCTCCTTCTTCGTTCTTGGGTTGAAACTCTCGCGATTTTCACATAATTATATATGACAGTTTTTGCACCGCCATTTAGGCAGCCATACGCCGCTTTCGGGTGAATTGCATCATTCAAGCTAGCCATCTTCAGACACTTGTGTTATCCTTACCTTTAAACTGGCACCTGTTCCCTTTGTAGAGCGTATTACAGGTACAGTTGCCGTTGAGATAGGTTCCCTGTCCTGAGCACATGTCACTCGGCAGCACAGCTGAATAATGAAATCAGTATTCGCTTTAAAATAAAATGAATTAGAATAATAAAATCAAAAAATGTAATATAATCACAACTGGAAAAAAATAGGAATAATAAAATACAAAATGAAGTAAATACAAATTAAATGAAACAAATCATTAAAGGCACACTCAGCTTCACGGAAACCATACGTTTTTGGTCACAGACACTGTCAGGCTTTTACACACATTACAAACACCCTTTCGTTTAAACACTCACCGCTTGAGAACATCCTAGGTGCCCTCAGTAAAGAGCGAGCATTTTTGAAAGAATTTATTTCGTGCAGTCAGAACGGATTTACAATGAGACAAATCGGCACTAGAACTAACATTTGAAATCTAAATAATAAATTGACAGCTTGTTACACAATCATTCTTAAATCATAAAAGAATTTTTTTTTTTCATCAAGACAAGTTCAGTACAATTCGAAGTTTTGAAAGTTTGAAAAAAGGGAGCCCGGAAGCAGGTAACGCAAGGTTGTGTTTCCCAAGCAGACGAATTTTCTGCACAGCGCTTGCTTTTTTGAAGCCAACCGCCGCCGATAAGTTCGTGTAACTTGCAGTCGGCGGTTGTATTTAGATTCAGAGGTACACATAACGTGCAATTGCAGATACAGCGAGTCGCATTGAAATCACAAAGTGACGACTAAATTGTGAAAAAAGGAAAGTGGATCACACGGGTTCACGAAGGCTCAGGGGTAAAATAAACCACGAAATGTGGTGTGTGGTTTACGCAAGCTAAATAGCCATTCAAAATGCTATTAAATGCTTTTGGAAGTGTGTTCCATAAGGTTTGAACTGCTTTTTTCGCGAGAAGATTTAAATCGTTCTGTAAACCATTTGAGGCAGACTGGGGCTCATTAAAGTTCTCATAAATCGATATTTTTGTAACAGATTAAACAATGACTGCATTCTATTTCTCATCTTCTCCTGAATTGAAAAACATGAAGATATGTCATGTTTACTCTAACAATGTGCTCAGAATTACAGAAAATAGGTTCAGTAAGTACTATACAGTCGCATGCTTCGCGGAGACAAGCGTGACCCGTCTCGGTCTTTGGATATTGTTAACCGAGACTATCTAAATGTAGTCTTGGCGATGACTGGTTAGTGGTGTTGATCTTTTAGTTTGATACCGACTGACTAAATGTTTAATATCGCTTCACGCGACTTATTTGGATTTGGTCTTGTCTTGTCTTGTCTTGTCACACTTCATCTCATCTCAACTCATCTCATGTCATCGCTGAGAATGTCTCACTCACCCGCCACGATGTTGACGTCAGCACAAGACCAGAAGAGATAGCCGGCCGACCATTCCTGAGCCTGGCGCAACATACGGAACACGCAGTCCTCACACGGCTCGGTTGGCAGGTTGACCGAATAGCCCAAAGAACTGAAAGCAACGATACATTTATCAAGATACACCAACCTAAACACCTTGACCGAATAGCCCAAGGAACTGAAAGCAACGATATATTTCTCAAGATACACCAACCTAAACACCTTGACCGAATAGCCCAAGGAACTGAAAGCAACGATACATTTCTCAAGATACACCAACCTAAACGCCTTGACCGAATAGCCCAAGGAACTGAAAGCAACGATATATTTCTCAAGATACACCAACCTAAACGCCTTGACCGAATAGCCCAAGGAACTGAAAGCAACGATACATTTCTCAAGATACACCAACCTAAACGCCTTGACCGAATAGCCCAAGGAACTGAAAGCAACGATATATTTCTCAAGATACACCAACCTAAACGCCTTGACCGAATAGCCCAAGGAACTGAAAGCAACGATACATTTCTCAAAATACCCAACCTAAACACTTAAAAATGCGTCGTCTGGTTCACGGTAGACGAATTTTGGAAATAACTCTACCGGGTTTGTTTGGGTTGTGAAAGAGTGAATACTCTTGCTTTGAGTGAGGCAAGATGTCTACACGTGCCGCTTGTCCACGTGTTTCAGACACACCCCTCGCCTATAATTATTATCTTCTTCTGCGTTCCCGTTGCCATGCTACACTGTCAAAGTTGTTGATGTGATGAAGTCTGCAGTTCGCCGCAGGGACTGGCTTATACTGTCAAGTGGAAAATTTGACTCACTAAAAACAAGAGTGTTCACTCTATCTTTCACAACCCGTGGACACCCGAGGTATTTCCGAACATCGTCTATTGGCAATGTGATTGCAATATTTTCATTGGCAATGAGGACATGATATTATACTGGTATGCTATATGGCGAAATTAATCAATCCTCGTTTTTCTGTTTCTTGCTCTTGTGATAAAACTTATGTTGAGAGGATCTGGAAGGAAATGCATGCAGTCTCCATGCTGCTAAGTTGGCGAGGTTGTCAAAGAGTTCCAAGGACTGTACACCAACAGAAGACTTTTGATGACACAAAATGACAGCTTGTAACATTATAACACTCGCATGGCTGGGTTAGCAAGTAGACTGAATTTTTATTTATTTTTCTTCTTTCTTTTTTGTCACTTTGTTTCTTCCTTTTTACATTTAGTCAAGTTTTGACTAAATGTTTTAACATCGTTTCTTTCTTTCTTTCTTTCTTTCTTATTTTTTGTTGTTCTTATTTTCTTTCTTTCGTTCTATTTTTATCTTTCTTTCTTTTATGTCTTGCATTCACTCTCGTATCTTTTTTCTTCTCTTTTAGCTGTTTCATTCTCGTTTCAGTCTGTTAAAGAAAATCAGAATACAAGAATCCAGGATTGTGTTATGGACTATTGAATTTCATTGCAAAAATACAAATCAACACAAACCCTGACCACTAGAGCGTGACCCAAACTGATGCCCACCCGACCGCAACCAACCCCCTCGCCCCGTATACATCTCAGAGACGGAGCCGTTATAATATTTGTACAAAAGTGGACATTAGGAAACAGATAGTGATCAACCACCGTCCGCGACCTTTTAGCGACTATGGCTTTGACTACCCGTACACACACACAGCTCAACGTTGTTGTTTACCACAAAGTCACAGGCCAAGCGAATAGCCAGGCTAGAATCAGAGGATTACTTTCTTGTTTTCTCCCTGATATTGCTCGGGAAATTCGACTCTCGCTGGGATTCCCTCATACCACTTTAACGGATTTTTCTATGTGTCTTTTTCCCTCCTCTTGTTACGCGTCTAAAATTATGTATATCCACCCAAAAGTGTTTTTGTTTTTTTCATATATATACACAACTTTTGACTTTGACGTTTGACTTTGGTGCCATGGGCTGTATGGTTTTACGTTGGGCTAAGCTGGTGCATAGAAAAGCAAATAGGCAAGAAGACATGAATGCCAAATGTCCCGAAAACTTCCAACGGGCAAAGGTGGTGGTGACGGTGGGATGGAAGGTAGATAAAAAGTACCGGGCGTCTTTGCAAACCGCAAGGCTAAAATCACATCGATTGATCGAGGCATTATGAAGAATTTATGAATCTAGAGGAAATTCAGGGACTGCAAACCAGTTGATCAAAAGGCATAGTCCTGACACTTCAATCTTGAAAAGAGAAGAAAAGGTACAGACATAGCAACATAACATAACAATTAAACATTGACAACAACATTTCAATACAGTCGTTTCCACATAACACCACCAATAAATTGTAGTCGTAGAAATATTTGAAATATGTTATTGTGAATTCGTATAATTATGCATTTCAGAAAGGGAACCTATCATACTCTCAATCCGCAGGAGTAATAACCTTAATACACAAAGGAAAAGAACTCCCAAGAGAAAATTTGAATAACTAGAGGCCAATGACGTTAACAAATGCTGACTATAAAGTGTTGGCTAAATGTTTAGTGTTAAGAATGCAAAGTGTAGTTGACAGCATCATACAGCCTGACCAGGTTGCTTTTTTAAAGGGGCGGGACATAGCGTCCCTACTGAGAATGGTTGACGACGTGGTACACAGTGCTCAACAAAATGATATACCTGGAGCCATGCTTGCTGTTGATTTTAAGAAAGCTTTTGATTCGATATCGCAAGAGTACATGACGTATGTGTTTTCCAAGTTTGGGTTTGGCAACGAATTTGTCAGATGGGTAGAGATATCAATGAAAGAAAGCTGGAGCTGCATTGGATACGGTGGGTGGCTTTGCGAAGAAATTAGGATAGAAGGCGGGATTAGACAGGGATGCTGTTTTTCTCCTTTGGCCTTCATACTCGGTATTGAATTATTAGCCATTAAAATGAGAGGGAAAAACGGAGTTCATGGTATACCAATTAATAAAAGTGAAGATATTTATGCATTGTTGAAAATAGCGCTATATTAACAGCTATTGTGTTTTCAGCGTAGCAATAGGGCCCGATATTTAGACGAGACAAGTATAATGCCGACATTAAATTCTGTGTTAGAATCATGTTTTTGTCAGCGACAGGTACCAGAATGGTCCATGTCGTTGATTGCAGACGACGGTTCCCTTTCCGCATGAAGCCACGGAAATAACCGAACATTGAAAAAATCCCGGACATGTATTACGGAGACAACTCGAGATAACCGGATGCTTAGCATTACGTCAATATGTTAGGAATCATATGACGTCATGACGTATCATGCTTGCCTACGTAGATTGTATGTTCGAAAGTCTGACTTCTGTTGGGAATTCGCGTGGTGAAGACAGCGGTAAATCTGTAGATGATAAGAGAACAAGGATTGTCTCAGAAGAAACGACGAAATGTTTCAGACCGGTAACTTCATTTCAACATTGCACTATACAATGGACGTTCTATGTGACAGAAGAGTTTGCTGATTTTGTGTTAAACATTGGAGAGATCGTCTGCGAGAATCCGAGATAGGTCGCTTCAGATTGCAGCTTCTGGAAATTTGCAAGGTTTGTTGCCTGTTAAAGAACTGGATTTTACACGTAATGTAGGGCCTATGTCATGTACAGTAAGCAACAACAAAAACACACACAAAGCAAATGGCATCGTCTGTCGACTAGTCACAGAGTGACAGAAACAAACCTGGCGAGGTATGCGTGTACTTTATACACGTGGAAGAAACCGGAACCACGCGTCTTTGTTATTGCCGATATCGTTTGGATATCGGCAAAAATGGCCAACTTTTGTATCGTTATGCTTTGATGATCGGAAAAGGGATGTGTGAGACCATCCAATCACAGCCCCCGAATTCCCCCACGTGTCTATCAGAATAGCTATATATGCGGATGACGTGACACTGTTTTTACGAGACAGAGACGATATTAAACTTGCTTTAGACATTTTAAAACAGTTTGCAAGTATCTCCGGTCTTGAGATAAATACAAGAAAGACAGAAGCAATGTGGTTGGGATCGAGCATAGCGAGGGATGAGTTATGCTTTGACTTGAATTGGAAAAACAAAATAAAGCTATTGGGTATATTTGTCTGTAATAGTGTACCCGCATCAAACCTCTCAGAAAATTGGGAAAGCCGTATTGAAAACATGAGCCGCGTCATAAGCACGTGGCATAGAAGGAATCTTGGATATTTAGGCAAAATTTGTATTATAAATAGTTTTCTCGTTCCACAATTAGTTTACGTAATGAGAGTAATTAATTTATCAGAGAAGGTGTTAAACAGAGTAACCACAATGTTGTACCACTTTTTGTGGAAAAGAAAAACGGCCGTCCGTAGACACCACCTTAACGTTGGACTTTTCTCGGAAACTATCAAAGCGATCGGGCTCATATTTTGTTTAGTCGTGACCTCCAATGACCTCTACACTTTAACGATGGTTTCGTTGACCTTTGACCTTTTTCAAGGTCACAGGTCAGCGTCAAAGGAAAAATTAGACATTTTATATCTTTGACAAAGTTCATCGGATGTGATTGAAACTTTGTAGGATTATTCTTTACATCAAAGTATTTACATCTGTAGCCTTTTACGAACGTTATCAGAAAAACAAGGGAGATAACTAGCCTTTTCTGTTCGGCAACACACAACTTAACGTTGGGCTTTTCTCGGAAACTATAAAAGTGACCGGGCTCAAATTTTATGTGAACGTGACTCATTGTGTTGTGAGTAGCAATTTCTTCCTGTCCATCTGATGCCTCATATAATATTCAGAACTGCGAAAGTGACTCGATCGAGCGTTTGCTCTTCTTGTTGGGAGGAGGCCCTAAAAGTCTGGACAGAAAATAACACCCACACAGAAATAGAGAACCCACTGTTGGTAACAGTCTGGAATAATAAAAACATTATGTATCGAAAAAATTTGTTATTTTTTAAGAAATGGACTAAATGTGGGATCGCATTAGTTGGTGATATATGTGTTAATAACAGGCTGTTATCCCTAGAACAGATTAAAGTAAAAGTGGGTACTTATCCTTCACTGATGTTAGAGTATAACGTGGTAAAGACTGCTGTTACCTCGTTTATGAAAAGATATCCGGCGCATATGCTCATGCAATCCAATGAAAACAATGTTCTGCTTTTCGACCATAAAGAGTTATTTACAGCACGTTCTTATAGATTACATTTAATAAGTAAAACTGAACACAACCCTTGTTGTCTGAATTTCTGGATGCATAAGTTTAATATAGAAATAACTAGATGGCATTGGCTCATCGTAAGGGATGTATCTAAAGAATCAAGACTGAGAGAATGGCACTGGAAGATACTGCATAACATATATCCGACTAATATTTTGCTGTGTAAAATGGGAATTAGAATGAATAACAAATGCTCATTCTGTCCAGATAAGATTGATTTTGTGGAACACAGGGTTCGTACAGAGTCCTTGAACCCTGGAAAACTCCTTGAAAATTGGAAAACCTTTTCCAGGCCTTGAAAAGTGCTTGAAAATAGAGTTTTGTTAAATAGTCATTGAAAAGTACTTGATTTTTCCAAATTGTTGCCTATACATTTCGTCAGCAGCTTGTCTTATTTAAAAAAAAATGCAACCCCCTTTTTTTTCGTCAAATACAGTACACACATTTTGGGAGAATAAAAGATCGAGTGAAAACAAATTAAAGCAGACGAACTAACTATTACTAGTCACCTGTAGTTGCTTCCCTTCCTGAAGGTAAGCTTGGTGCTTTGCATTAAATTGGGGAAAATCATGTCCTTGAAAAGCATTTATTTGGTCCTGGAAATGTCCTTGAAAACTCCTTGAATTGTATCAGCTCTGCCCTGCAGGAACCCTGGGAACATTTCTTTTTTGAATGTTCTGCTATACATCCAATTTGGGAAAGAATTACCAATAAGATATTTCAGCAGTATAATGTTAATATAAAAATTGATGTTCAAACAGCACTGTTAGGATACATGAAAACACCTGGTATGTCAAACAATTTAGTAAATTATATCAATGTACTTATTATTGTGGCAAAAATGTGTGTGGGAAAATTCAAATACGGGAAACCAATAGAAATTGTGTGCATGTTTAATTCAGAGTTAGATTTGCGACACATATAGACTGAGAATAATGGTAATTGTAAAATATTTTAATAAAATTGTCCATTATTGGTATCTGTCCATGATAGAGGTGAAAAGATTAGTTTTATTGATAGCAAAAATGTGCATTAGCAAAGTTAAGAAAACTAAATCGCATATTCCATTGGAAATTGTATTTCAACAAGAACTTGCGCTACGAAAGGTTTATCCCCATTGTCCTTAGTGAGAGTGTTGTTGAATTAAAAAGTAATTTAATGGAAAAAAAAGTCGTAGAAATAATGACAAACAAATCAAGGTTAACAATGCCAAAGTGTTATTGGACACTACATACTATATCAGTTGTAGGAAATAGATACTATAACAGAGTCACAAGACACTAGATAGTATAAAACAGTCACAAGACAAAAGATATTATAACAGAGTTACAAAACAAAAAATATTATAACAGAGTTACAAGACAAAATATATCATAACAGCGTTACAAGACACTAGCTATAAAACAGTTACAAGACAACAGAGTTACAAGACAAAAAATATCATAACAGCGTTACATGACACAATATATTATAACAGAGTTACAAGACAAAAGATGTCATAACAGAGTTACTTGACAAAATATATCATGACAGAGTTACAAGACACTAGATATAACAGAGATACAAGACACAAGATATTGTATGATAGTTACAATACACTAGATATTACAACATAGTTACAAGTCAAAAGATATTATAACAGAGTTACAAGACACAAGATATAACAGATGTACAAGACACTAGATATCATAACAGAGTTATTGGACAATACATATTATAAACGAGTTATAGGATAATAATATCATAACAGAGTTTTAGGACACTAGATATTATGGGACGATACATATTATAAAAGAGTTATAGGATAATACATATCATAACAGAGTTATATAGGCCATAGCCGGTACTCACGTGCCATCGCTTGTGCCCTCAAACCCTGCGGCCGGGTAGCGAGCCCTCAATGTGTTGTTCGAGTCACGGACCTCGAAATAATAGCCACCCTGCAGACACGTGAACAAACATCAACATCAGTCATTGCATCAAAAGACAAATATAGTCCTGACACTAAACTCTTGATAACAGAGTGTGTGTATGGGGGGGGGGGGGGGGTATCTGTTTTTCCATCTCTCCATCTGTCTGGATGGTTTTTTTTAGTTAAAAACATCTCGAATATCGGTGAACTAGCCAAAAGGCAAAAAGACGTATCGAATCCCGAATCTGTTCATGATTTTTATTTTATTTTATCATGTGACCAGGTCATTCGCATTAAAATTAGGCCATGAGACCGCTGCGTGCTCTCTGTCTCTCTTCCTGGCATTCTTTCTGTCTCTACCTATCTTTCTCTCTCTTTCTCTCTTAATCATTCATTCTCTCTCATTCTTTCCTTCTCACTCTCTCTCTGTTATTCTCACTTTCTCTTTATCTCCCTAATTTCTCTCTTTCTCTCTCTCACGCACTCTCTCTCACGAGCACTCTCTCACGCGCTCTCTCTCACGCACTCTCGCTCCCCACTCTCACTCCCCACTCTCTCTCACGCACTCAGTCTCTCACTCCCCACTCTCTCTCACGAGCACTCTCTCACGCGCTCTCTCTCACGCGCTCTCACTCCCCCCTCTCTCTCTCACGCACTCTCACTCCCCACTCTCTCTCACGAGCACTCTCTCACGCGCTCTCTCTCACGCGCTCTCACTCCCCCCTCTCTCTCTCTTTCTCTTTCACTCTCTTTTTCTCTCTCATTGCTATGTATTGTGTTTTGAATACCAATTACAACCACAACCCTTGTAGCACAGCCAAAAGGGATCATTATATTGTTTATCTGTTCATCTTTCTCATGACACACAATTGCATTTTATCAGACCTGTGGGGAGCAGAGTTTGTATTTCTTAAAATGGGATGACGTAAACAAAAACGAGAGAGGATAAGACAGCCTGGTTCTCATTTAATTCATCGTCTCTGGGTGTGCTGGTTATGTGTGTGTGTTTGTGTGGGGGGGGGGGGGGGGGGTGCGTGTGTGCGCGCGTGTGTGTATGTGTGTGTGTGTGTGTGTGTGTGTGTGTGTGTGTTTGTGTGTGTGTGAGGGTGTGTGTGTGTGTCTGTCTGTCTGTCTGTCTGTCTGTCTGTCTGTGCGTGTATGTGTGGCTTTGACGTTTCTGTGTGTTTGTGTTTCATTGACTAACCAACTCGATCACTGCCTCGGTTACTTACCTACTAACAAACTAACTAACAAAACAAACCGGGTGGGAAACCATGGGGTTGGGGGGGGGGCGGGGCGGGAAGGGGGGGGGGCATTAACAAAAGTAATAAACAAATCAACAGACAAAAATTTAAAAAAATGCGAAAGTAATTCTGCAACGTCATTATTGCTGTGCAAATTACTCGTTAACGATTACTTCCCCTGACGTAATAGCACATTTCGAGAATAAAGACAACGTTATGGTCGCTGCATCACTGCTTCGAAGGAATTTGTCATGCAATAAAAATCTTAAAAGGGTGCACCACATACCTGCCCAGTCTCCTAAACAGACATTACATGCTTTTGATGTAAATGACTTTAAACAATGATGGTTGTATAGCTTATTTTGTGTGCTTTTCCTTTGCATAAAGCAACTAGTCAATGTTGTCTGCACATTTATTTTTTTATTGTTCAATGAAAGGCAGATTGTAACGCTGTTAACATTCGGAATCACACCAGGAAAGGGAAAGAACAATTTGCATATAATTATATCGATTTAATTTCTGCCAGTCATGGTCATTTACTTGGTGCCGAACGAATTTACAACAACAAGATGGCGGGGATGTAGCTCAGTCGGTAGCGCGCTGGATTTGTATTCAGTTGGCCGCTGTCAGCGTGAGTTCGTCCCCACGTTCGGCGAGAGATTTATTTCTCAGAGTCAACTTTGTGTGCAGACTCTCCTCGGTGTCCGAACACCCCCGTGTGTACACGCAAGCACAAGACCAAGTGCGCACGAAAAAGATCCTGTAATATATGTCAGAGTTCGGTGGGTTATAGAAACACGAAAATACCCAGCATGCTTCCTCCGAAAACGGCGTATGGCTGCCTAAATGGCGGGGTAAAAAACGGTCATACACGTAAAATTCCACTCGTGCAAAAAAACACGAGTGTACGTGGGAGTTTCAGCCCACGAACGCAGAAGAAGAAGAAGAAGACAACAACAAGATCAAAGGCACTCAATAACATCACAAAATACCTTTCGCAAATTAACCCTACATGCAGACATACACGCACACAAACACGCACACACACGATTCATGAACAAAACTGAACTGCAGATTAGTTGTTGTCATCTGATATCATCCGTTCGTTCGTTCGTTCGTTCGTTCGTTCGTTCGTTCGTTTACTTTAGGGGTGTTTTTACATTTAGTCAAGTTTTGACTAAATGTTTTAACGTAGAGGGGGGAATCGAGACGAGGGTCGTGGTGTATGTGCGTGTGTGTGTGTGTGTGTCTGTGTGTGTGTGTGTGTGTAGAGCGATTCAGACTAAACTACTGAACCGATCTTTATGAAATTTGACATGAGAGTTCCTGGGTATGAAATCCCCGAACGTTTTTTTCATTTTTTTGATAAATGTCTTTGATGACGTCATATCCGGCTTTTCGTGAAAGTTGAGGCGGCACTGTCACGCCCTCATTTTTCAACCAAATTGGTTGAAATTTTGGTCGGGTAATGTTCGACGAAGCCCGGACTTCGGTATTGCATTTCAGCTTGGTGGCTTAAAAATTAATTAATGACTTTGGTCATTAAAAATCTGAAAATTGTAAAAAAAATATGTTTTTTATAAAACGATCCAAATGTACGTTTATCTTATTCTCCATGATTTGCTGATTCCAAAAACATATAAATATGTTATATTTGGATTAAAAACAAGCTCTGAAAATTAAATATATAAAAATTATTATCAAAATTAAATTGTCGAAATCAATTTAAAAACACTTTCATCTTATTCCTTGTCGGTTCCTGATTCCAAAAACATATAGATATGATATGTTTGGATTAAAAACACGCTCAGAAAGTTAAAACGAAGAGAGGTACAGAAAAGCGTGCTATCCTTCCCAGCGCAACTACTACCCCGCTCTTCTTGTCAATTTCACTGCCTATGCCGTGAGCGGTGGACTGACGATGCTACGAGTATACGGTCTTGCTGCGTTGCATTGCGTACGCGACTTGTTTTCTTCTTCTCTCCTTTATGTTCTTTCGTGTCTTTTGATTTTCATCATTATTAATTGTTCTGTTTTACTTTTAATTCTTTTTGTTATATTTAGTCAAGTTTTGACTAAATATTTTAACGTAGAGGGGGGAATCGAGACGAGGGTCGTGGTGTATGTGTGTGTGTGTGTGTGTGTGTGTGTGTGTCTGTCTGTGTGTGTGTGTAGAGCGATTCAGACTAAACTACTGGACCGATCTTTATGAAATTTGACATGAGAGTTCCTGGGTATGAAATCCCCGAACGTTTTTTTCATTTTTTTGATAAATGTCTTTGATGACGTCATATCCGGTTTTTCGTGAAAGTTGAGGCGGCACTGTCACGCCCTCATTTTTCAACCAAATTGGTTCAAATTTTGGTCAAGTAATCTTCGACGAAGCCCGGGGTTCGGTATTGCATTTCAGCTTGGTGGCTTAAAAATTGATTAATGACTTTGGTAATTAAAAATCGGAAAATTGTAAAAAAAAATTAAAATTTATAAAACGCTCCAACTTTACGTTTATCTTATTCTGCATCATTTGCTGATTCCAAAAACATATAAATATGTTATATTCGGATTAAAAACAAGCTCTGAAAATTAAATATATACAAATTATTATCAAAATTAAATTGTCCAAATCAATTTAAAAACACTTTCATCTTATTCCTTGTCGGTTCCTGATTCCAAAAACATATAGATATGATATGTTTGGATTAAAAACACGCTCAGAAAGTTAAAACAAAGAGAGGTACAGAAAAGCGTGCTATCCTTCTTAGCGCAACTACTACCCCGCTCTTCTTGTCAATTTCACTGCCTTTGCCATGAGCGGTGGCCTGACGATGCTACGAGTAAAATGGCATTGCGTTCAGTTTCATTCTGTGAGTTCGACAGCTACTTGACTAAATATTGTATTTTCGCCTTACGCGACTTGTTTGATTTATGATAACACCGTTAACGGTTCTGACACCGGAGAGCGAAGTCCTTCGACGTTACTTTGCTAACACTGACGGCGTCCTTAATCATAATTACTTCTGATAATTCGATTTCGCTAAGTCTACTCGCTTCACGATGCTTTGGCACTGAATTGTTGTTAAAAGACAAGTTTTGACTAAATGTTTTAACGTAGAGGGGGGAATCGAGACGAGGGTCGTGGTGTATGTGCGTGTGTGTGTGTGTGTGTCTGTGTGTGTGTGTGTGTAGAGCGATTCAGACTAAACTACTGAACCGATCTTTATGAAATTTGACATGAGAGTTCCTGGGTATGAAATCCCCGAACGTTTTTTTCATTTTTTTGATAAATGTCTTTGATGACGTCATATCCGGCTTTTCGTGAAAGTTGAGGCGGCACTGTCACGCCCTCATTTTTCAACCAAATTGGTTGAAATTTTGGTCGGGTAATGTTCGACGAAGCCCGGACTTCGGTATTGCATTTCAGCGTGGTGGCTTAAAAATTAATTAATGACTTTGGTCATTAAAAATCTGAAAATTGTAAAAAAAATATGTTTTTTATAAAACGATCCAAATGTACGTTTATCTTATTCTCCATGATTTGCTGATTCCAAAAACATATAAATATGTTATATTTGGATTAAAAACAAGCTCTGAAAATTAAATATATAAAAATTATTATCAAAATTAAATTGTCGAAATCAATTTAAAAACACTTTTATCTTATTCCTTGTCGGTTCCTGATTCCAAAAACATATAGATATGATATGTTTGGATTAAAAACACGCTCAGAAAGTTAAAACGAAGAGAGGTACAGAAAAGCGTGCTATCCTTCCCAGCGCAACTACTACCCCGCTCTTCTTGTCAATTTCACTGCCTATGCCGTGAGCGGTGGACTGACGATGCTACGAGTATACGGTCTTGCTGCGTTGCATTGCGTACGCGACTTGTTTTCTTCTTCTCTCCTTTATGTTCTTTCGTGTCTTTTGATTTTCATCATTATTAATTGTTCTGTTTTACTTTTAATTCTTTTTGTTTGATTTATGATAACACCGTTAACGGTTCTGACACCGGAGAGCGAAGTCCTTCGACGTTACTTTGCTAACACTGACGGCGTCCTTAATCATAATTACTTCTGATAATTCGATTTCGCTAAGTCTACTCGCTTCACGATGCTTTGGCACTGAATTGTTGTTAAAAGACTTCGCAAAGTCAAGTTCGGGCTCAATGAGGGATGGCCTTTACAGTGGAACTTCACGTTTTACTTCCTTTTGCCTCTCGCCAATCCTGACCTCGAAATCAACGCATACTCAGAATTTCTCATAATTGTTTGTAAGTCTGTCCACTGCAAAGACTATCAGGCCGACGTACTCGTCAATGTTTGGTTTTGTCTACAGTTAAACGTTCCTTTCGCTAACCTTTGTTGTTTGTGTTTTTTTATTCCACATTTTTGAACGTGTTTGTTGTGTGTGTTGGTTTCCTCCCTTGAAAGAACCGGCTTTCTCCGAGTTCTGGCCGTAACCTCTGTAAATTTACCTTAATTTTAAGACTTTTTTTTTTCGTTTTGATACCATGTTGGTTTGTCATTTGTAAAGGTTGTGTGTGTGTGGGGGGGGGGGAATAAAAATACATGTGTCTGCCATATTCCTCTTCTGTAAATGGCTGACCTCGAACATTCGTTTTCTCACCATGAAAGTTGTGTTTACATAATGCGAATACTTCCTCTATAAGACAACAAAATTACATAAAATGGTGGACCGTCGCATTCGGGGGTGTTGTGCACGTAAAAATGCCCAACCAGTTGGGGATCAGGCGCAGGGTCGGACTGGTTGAAATTGATATTTTTCTTGAAATGTCAACCAATCCCTAATTGTGGGGCGTTTTCTGCCACAGCTGGCAACAAAAATAAATGTGAAAATAGAACCGCCCCCGACCGGGGGTAATGGAACTTGTTTCTATACCTTGATTAAATCCGTGTTCTCTTTGCCTCAACTAACCTTTTGTATATAATAATAGGCTAGGTTCAGAAGAAATAAAGCGCATTTTCTCTCTTGAACTGTAGTCTGAGACGTTTTGTGTCCCGACTTGTTTGCTGTCTGATTGTGTTTTTCTAGCTGATGTAACAACAAAAATAACATATCAGCTTTTGACCTCTTAAACTTTCAGCAACTCCTCAGTGAAGAAGGCTTGAGGGTGTACCCGCAAAAAAACCTTTTCTGAAAGAATTGGTGTGAACAATAGAACACAAAATAGCCCCTCTTGAATTACGCTCATTGAAGTTTAGAAGTTTTGCTTTCTGTGGCACTCGGTGTGTGTGTGTGTGTGTGTGTGTGTGTGTGTGTGTCTGTCTGTCTGTCTGTGTGTGTGTGTGTGTCTGTCTGTCTGTCTGTCTGTCTGTCTGTCTGTCTGTGTGTCTGTGTGTGTGTGTCTGTCTGTCTGTGTCTGTCGGTCTGTCTACCTCTCATTTGCGTGCTTACCACACATGTGTGTCGGCCTGTCTGTGTGTGTGAGGGGGTCAGGAGGTTGTGCATGTATGCGAAAGGTTGAAAGTACATGCATGAATGTTGTAGAGCGTTCTTCTGTCCGTACGTCTATGCTTGTCTTTAAATTGTATGGGTCTGTATCTGTGCACACTTCACATTTCGCTGCATCATCGTCGTGGTCGTGAGAATACCGTACTCACTAACATCTGCCTATCTAAAGTTCTACTCAACCGGCAACAGTTTGTCACCTTAAAATCCTCTGACAAATATACCGCACAAAAGAATCAGCGCAACTCGGTCGACGATGCAAGTAGGCAAAAGGACGTTTTAGTAGAGGGTTTTTTCATCGTAAATTAGGCCCGTAAGGTCCGGGTAACATTTTGCTAGCCAACTCAGAATGTGTGATTCAATAGGTAAAAGTAACATGGCCAGAAGGGGTAGGTAAGCAAATTCAGGGAAAAGGATCAAGGAAGAGCCGATCGAGAGAGTTCATTTAAGAAGCAAGCCCCCCCCCCCCCCCCCCCCCCTCCAACAATAACAAAAAAAAAGAAAAGAAGAAGCTAAAGCCTCACAAAGACCTTTTCTACAACACTAGGAAGTGAATCAGGCGTTAAGAAAGTAATACAGATGGAAGAAATTTATTTTAAGAATATGAATGTATGTGTATAATACATTCATACAATTCAGAGGAGATAGCATCCCTGTCAGGAGAGATTTATATGTTTGTTTAACAATTGAATATAATAACAGTATCTTTGAAAGAGAAAGAGAGAGACAGACAGACAGACAGACAGACAGACAGACAGACAGACAGACAGGGGGTGAGGGGTGAGAAGGGCAAACAACGTAATACAAAAGTGTTTGTGGGTGGGGGGGGGGGGGGGGGGCGGGGGAGGGTCATGACGAAACTTGACGCAAGGACTGATCATTGTCAACGAAATATGAGCAAACAGTCACCCCCAAAATGGTCACGCATGACTTCACTGCACAAGGCTGAGTCACTGGCAGCTATGGCCGCTTATATTCTGTGGCACAGTGACAGGTCAAACCTTGGTGCAAAGCCCACAGGGAAAGACGGGGAAAGACCAAGAGTATCATCTCTCTGGTGAATGTTCCACCACATTTTAAAGAAGCTTTTCGAATAAAAAGCGAATAACATATATAGAAATAATCCCTCACAAAAATGGTCGAAGTCGAGAACCTATGACGGTAACATGGTAATATAACATGACGGTAACATGTGTAAAATGCCTTCTGATTCGTAGCCCTGATTTTTTAGTTTGTTCTTTTGATTTTGGTTTGTTGCTTTTTGTGTGTGTTGTTTTGCTAGTGTCTGTTTTAATACTATGACACATGTTGTTCCACACGCTCTTTTATTTGTTTATGTGTTTCTTCCTTTCTCGAGAGTTCTTTTACCATAACCTTTTCATTTTGATTGGGCAGTTTTATTTTTTTGCACACAAAAAAGTCAAAATAACTGTTTAAAAAAGTCATTTTTAAGAGTAAAATACTTGGCCATGCGGTTCTTTAAAATGCACAATGTTAACATCAAGACATTAAAAACAATCTGCCTGCAGTGAAGATGCTCTCCCGCGTTGTTCTTGAATAGACGGCCAAGGATCTACCCTTTTTTAAAAAAAAAATTTTATTCTTCATTCTTTTGTTTCTTTTTCTGCGTTTATGGGTTGAACCTCCCAACGTGCATCCGTGTTTTGCACGAGCGGATTTTAACGTGTATGACCGTTTTTACCCCGCCATATAGGCAGCCATACGCCGATTTCGGGGGAAGATTCTTACTGAACATCGCAAAATTCTTCTCTGGAGGCTACTGTAAACACATTCCCCAGCCCCCAAATCCTTTCAAAAGCGTTAAACTTTAAGTGCAGAGAACTAAAAGTGTCCACACTGCTTGGTTAAGTTAGGCCTAAAAAAAAATAGGTGTGGTTACGGTAACCCGACCTACCCTATATTTAGGGGCCGACCCTATAACTTTTTATTACATTTGTCAAAAA
This sequence comes from Littorina saxatilis, assembly GCF_037325665.1. Classification (NCBI taxonomy): domain Eukaryota; kingdom Metazoa; phylum Mollusca; class Gastropoda; order Littorinimorpha; family Littorinidae; genus Littorina; species Littorina saxatilis. The sequence goes on from NC_090249.1 coordinate 48,553,194, forward strand.
AATACCAAAAAAAACAAGTAAACGAGTGCAGAAAACGCAATGAAAGCGAAAGCGCCCGAGTCGCACACTTATTTCCCTGTCAAGTAGGTTTAATTTGTACACATTAAAGAGATCAAAAAGCAATGTACTCACGTTAAAATGACGAACACGGAACGAATAACAGCGACGTTTCGACCTAAGGGTCTTCTTCAGGCACAAAAACACAAAAATACACACACAAAAAAGAAGAAGAAAGACGATAGAACAAATGAAGAGAAGAATAACTGACAAAACAACTGCACTGCACAAACCAACAAATGACAAAGACAGAGAAGCAAGGGAAGCTACTCGAGGGGAAACCAACAATAACACAGGCAAGAAAAAAAGAGTTGAAAAGCGGCAGTTTTGAGGTCTGTAGACCAAACAAAATGTGTGTGTGGGGGGGGGGGGGGAATGAATGGGAACGAAAGAGAAAACTCACGTACCCGTGCGGACACACACACACACACACACATACACACAAGATGGAACAGCGGGGGGAAAGTTTAGGTGAATGAATTTACGGCGGATGTTTGAAAGTATAAAACAATGGCGACTGCACGTGAGAGGGAACAATGAAGAGACCAAAAAGCAATGTACTCACGTTAAAAAAGCAATGCACAAACGTCGCTGTTATTCGTTCCGTGTTCGTCATTTTAACGTGAGTACATTGCTTTTTGGTCTCTTTATTGTTCCCTCTCACGTGCAGTCGCCATTGTTTTATACTTGTACACACTAGAAAAAAAAGTTAAAAAAAAAAAAAAGTGATTGCCTACCTTCCTACCCAAATTTGTTTTGGCTATGTTACCGTAACCACACCTATTATTTTTTTTGGCCTTAGAGTACGAGCCCCACTATACCCCTAAACGCCCAGGGGGAAGGATGTTATTGAGTGTTTTGTCCCGCAGGTAGAGACGAGGGATGGAGTGAGGGGTAGGGGTTGGAGACAGAAGGTGGGGGTAGTAGGAGTAATTCATTGAAGTTCGCTGTATTTATATTGACACTCTCTTCTATAGAAGCGCTGAAAGTACACGCCCTCTGCTTTAAGTTTCCGCTTCTTTAAACCTGTTTACGCGGCATTGGCACTTCTTGCTTGTTTTCACTGGTATTGATGGAAAAGAAAAAAAAATCTGATTCTTGACTAATGACCCCATCCAAGCGTGAATTGATAGAAACTGCACAGGGAAATATTCATGTATGCATGCAATCAAACACGAACGCAAGGACGCACGTATGCGAGCACACACACACACACAC
>NC_090249.1:48554668-48587168 GCF_037325665.1 Littorina saxatilis
TCCTGTTCCTGGTATTTGCTAATAAAATTGATCCTTTTTTCTCTTCATAAAATTAGTTCAGTGTGTGTGTGTGTGTGTGTGTGTGTGTGTGTGTGTGTGTGTGTGTGTGTGTGTGTGTGTGAATGTGTGTGTGTGAATGTGTGTGTGTTTGCGTGCGTGCGTATACGTGCGTGTGTGTGTGTGTGTATGTGTTTGTGCGTGCGGGCAAGAACGTGACTGTGTGTTTGGGCGCGTGCTTGTGTGTATCCACGGTGCGGTAACCTAATCGAATCGTGCACTGAAGCATTTGGCTGTGTGCACAAACACTTCAAACTGCAATGACACATACAGCTCCAAGCCCGCCTCCAGTTCTACACTTTTTTCGCTTAAGTGTAAAGCAAACACGCAGACGAGACTGTGCCAAAAGGTGACGTTTTCATGTCAGTATGTCCCAAATGACATCACCAGTACATTTTTCATTCTATCTAATCTGTTTTCGTTCTATTTTTTCTAATAACATGCGTTAACAATTGATTGCCAACTGGAATGGAAGAGCACAAAAAGTGTAACTTGATATGTAGTTTCTCTAGAGGGAAAAACATCTTCCACTTTCATGTCAGTGTGTCCCATGCAACATACATTTGCCAAACAGCTATGTGCAAGTAGATTATTTGTTAGTGGTATAGAAAATACTGATCAACAATTAAAGTCAGTTTTCACATTCATTTTCTACCTATTTCTTATTTGTTTATTCTGTTGGCAATGGTGAAATGTCAGCAATCGTGTGTCATTCGGGACAGTAGACATGACACCTGACCTTTTGGCACAGTCTCTTTATCATCTCCGTAAAACTAAACGTGTGTGTCTCATATTTAATTCGTGCCCGGCCTTACCGATCCCTTTGTAAACTGTTTCAATGAAAACCTTGGACCCTTTTTTTTCGCAACACACATGTTTCCAACAATGTCATCAAGCGCAGAGGCGCGCTTCCAACCCACTGCCGCCCTCCCCCCTCCCCCACCCCTCCGCCACATAACTCAGGCCACCAAAAAGGAGACCAAGGGTACAACTCCACACATGTCATGTTGAAACACACACACACACACACACACACACACACACACACACTTACAGGAATTAACACACACACACTTACAGGAATTAACACACACACACACACAAACACCTACACACACGCACACACACACGTACACACCTACACACAAACACACACACACGCACACATACACGAATTAACACACACACACACACAAACACACACACACACACACACACACACACACAAACACACACACACACACACACACCGTGGCACAGACATACAGACACACAATTACCACACAACCACTGACACACACCGAAAAGAAAAACAAAGAAGAAAAGAATCTCGCCCCAACTCCCTCCACTGCTCTTCCTTTCATCAACCCTTCATCTCCCCCCCCCCCCCCCCACCCACCACCAGGGTCACAAAAGTTGCGGAAACCGAGGGCACATCTCCAGGGGGGAGGAGGAAATTAAAGCTCAGAAATGGACTCGAACACGCACATTAAACTGGGACACCAGTTTGTCCTGTATGTGTTGGGCAAGCGCGAATCCACGGGGCTACCTCTTCTCCCATGGATACGAGGGTCAGGCGAAAAGACTGTAAAAGGTTTCATTGCCCTCTCAATGTAAACCCAGCGCAAACCCAAAGGGAAGGAATGGAGGTATAGAATGATTAAACTTGCAACCGAGACGTTCAGTTGAATGTGTGACGTCATCAGAGAAAAACGACAAGAGCAAGTGCGAGCTTTTAGCTGATCGGCAATGAGCTATTCAGCTAATGTAAATACTGAGAGAAAAAAAAGATAAATAAATAGGACTTTTTAAATCTAAATCCATGTACGATATGCACAGCAAATTTGTATAATTGTCTTCTTCTTCTTCTTTTTCTTCTTAAATTATATATGGCCGAAGTCATGGTCCACAACTCTGTCTAGTTACGACCCATGGTACCGGCACGGTTGGCCTAGTGGTAAGGCGTCCGCCCCGTGATCGGGAGGTCGGGGTTCGAACCCCGGCCGGGTCATACCTAAGACTTTAAAATTGGCAATCTAGTGGCTGCTCCGCCTGGCGTCTGGCATTATGGGGTTAGTGCTAGGACTGGTTGGTCCGGTGTCAGAATAATGTGACTGTGTGAGACATGAAGCCTGTGCTGCGACTTCTGTCTTGTGTGTGGCGCACGTTATATGTCAAAGCAGCACCGCCCTGATATGGCCCTTCGTGGTCGGCTGGGCGTTAAGCAAACAAACAAACAAACGACCCATGGTAGCATTTTAACCTGTCTGTAGTAATACCGAACGGTCCCCAGGGTTGTCTGTGAGGTCTGTTGACAAACTCCAATGCATGACTGAGGGAAAATTGTTCTCTCTTAAAAATACTTTTCTCCGTGCAGAACTGGGCATACAGGTCCCAGCCCAACATCACGAAAAGAATGCAGACCTTCGCGTGACTAAACACGATACGCAAATAATGCACAATGAAAATGCTAAAGACCACTTCTTCACAAATGAAAGCACGATTCTACGACAGAAGCTAGAAACGGGAATCAGCGAATGACTAAACAAAATAAAGATGGCCTTAACAGCCCACCTGAGCGATATTACGTTGATTATGCCATTATTTTTTGGGGGGAAATCAATCCTTCTTTGCAGGTAGGAATTGTTTGGTGTGTAGAATAAGTAAAGCGAAAATGAACCGAATTAATGGCGCATGTTCCAAGGAAAACTAAAAGTACTAAAAGGAAAACACGAACGAACATCAAGCAAATTTAGAACGTTCGTTCGTCATGACCATGTCACCAGGATGGATCAAACAAGGGGGTCTAGGTGAGGGTTTAAACACACACACACACACACACACACACACACACACACACACACACACACACACACACACACACACACACACACACACACACAAATGAAGCTATGCAAATAAAATTGTACTAACAAACAAGTCGCGTAAGGCGAAAATACAATATTTAGTCAAGTAGCTGTCGAACTCACAGAATGAAACTGAACGCAATGCCATTTTTCAGCAAGACCGTATACTCGTAGCATCGTCAGTCCACCGCTCATGGCAAAGGCAGTGAAATTGACAAGAAGAGCGGGGTAGTAGTTGCGCTAAGAAGGATAGCACGCTTTTCTGTACCTCTCTTTGTTTTAACTTTCTGAGCGTGTTTTTAATCCAAACATATCATATCTATATGTTTTTGGAATCAGGAACCGACAAGGAATAAGATGAAAGTGTTTTTAAATTGATTTGGACAATTTAATTTTGATAATAATTTTTATATATTTAATTTTCAGAGCTTGTTTTTAATCTGAATATAACATATTTATATGTTTTTGGAATCAGCAAATGATGGAGAATAAGATAAACGTAAATTTGGATCGTTTTATAAATTTTTATTTTTTTTTACAATTTTCAGATTTTTAATGACCAAAGTCATTAATTAATTTTTAAGCCACCAAGCTGAAATGCAATACCGAAGTCCGGGCTTTGTCGAAGATTACTTGACCAACATTTCAACCAATTTGGTTGAAAAATGAGGGCGTGACAGTGCCGCCTCAACTTTCACGAAAAGCCGGATATGACGTCATCAAAGACATTTATTAAAAAAATGAAAAAAACGTTCGGGGATTTCATACCCAGGAACTCTCATGTCAAATTTCATAAAGATCGGTCCAGTAGTTTAGTCTGAATCGCTCTACACACACACACAGACACACACACACACACACACGCACACACACACACACGCACACACACACGCAGATACACCACGACCCTCGTTTCGATTCCCCCTCGATGTTAAAATATTTAGTCAAAACTTGACTAAATATAAAAAAAGAAGTTGTTGACAGTACGCAATTTGTTTTAATATAATTCTAAACAAACAATACCCGTTTCAGCGATTCGACTTATTAGTTTGCTGGATGCTTTTCCTTTCGTTAGCTCAATCAATCAATCAATATGAGGCTTATATCGCGCGTATTCCGTGGGTACAGTTCTAAGCGCAGGGATTTTTTTTCCTCGCGGTGTTACAAATAATGCAACCATAAACAAATTTAAAAAAAATGATTCAATAACATCGAACGTAAGGTTTAATTCACTCTATGATTGCCAGTTGACTTAAATTACTTGTCCAAAGTATAACTAGTGATTAACTCACACCTTTGGAGGTGTGTGTGTGTGTGTGTGTGTGCGGTTGTTTTTAAAATGTTGTATTCACCAATTATATGTAACACGTTTTGGTTAAAATTAAAATAAAACTGCTCTACACTTCTTAGAGATTTTACTGTCACGATCAGTAGACAAAAAAACTGATCACAAACATTCATTTCATTGTTCGATTGTTTTTGTTTTCGAGTTTATGGAGCGTCCTGTCGGCATGCACGCAAACGATATAAAACTCTAGTTTATGGAGCAGTAACGGACAAAATGCTAACAGATAGAGGTTAAAAGGGAATAGGGTTTAGGTGCGGCATATGTAGGCAAAACAGCAACAAAAAGATGGTTTAGCCTAGAAGAATGAATAAACACAAAAAGATAAATAAGAATGAATAAAAATGGACGAATAAAACCAAGTGAAAAGTACGACCACAAATTATAATCTTTAATTCGGAATTTCTAAAGCATGCTACGTGTTAATGAAGACTGACTGAAGAAGACAGGCAGGCATAAGCAACAGGCATTTTCATGGATAACTAACGATATATATATTGGACCTCCAGTGAAAGAGAGGGAGAGAGAGATTGAGTGAGAGAGAGAGAGAGAGAGAGAGAGAGAGAGAGAGAGAGAGAGAGAGATTGAGAGAGAGAGGGAGAGAAAGAGAGAGGGGGAGGGAGAGAGAGAAGAGAGAGAGAGAGAGAAGAGAGAGAGAGAGAGACACACACACACACACGCACACACACACACGCACACACACACAGAGACAGACACACAGACAGATACAAGGACCGAGAGACAAAGACAGAGGAAAGGGTGATTTGAAACTTCAGGGAGATGGAGGGTTGTGTGTGTGTGTGTGTGTGGGGGGGGCTTATTAGTTACCACAAAGCTGATTGGGCATTTGCATTTTGATGTGTGTCAATGATGTTTCTGAATGTAATGCTGAAGCTGATTACTATACTCAACAGATAAGCTGTCTATAGCCTATACAAATGGGTGGACGGGAAGCATCATGCATGCATGAATATTCTATGTGTGTGTGTGTGTGTGTGTATGTGTGTGTGTGTGTGTGTGTGTGTGTGTGTGTGTGTGTGTGTGTGTGTGTGTGTGTGTGAACACATTCTTGCGCCCTTGCTTCTTGTTGATTGCAGTAGTGTTGAAAATGATAAAAACGTACCAAGTTTTCTTTGCTCGACCGAAATTGAACCTTCCCCCACTACTTTACACCCACACACCCACAAACAAAACAAAAAACTTATATGTAGGACCCCGAATCGGTCTCAATATCCCTCATTCACCCCATAAGCAACATAAATCCCAATCTAGTTTAGCCAGGGTACGTTGACTGAAAGGGGGACAATGGCATTCACTGACGCACGAGTGAAGGGAAGAAGAGATGCACGACACAATTTTGCTGTATCACCGTGGTTCAGCACTTTGACATAGCTACAGTCGAACAGGTCTATAACGACAACCCACACACAAAACATTAAAAGGCGAACGACAAGAAGAAGACGACAACCCAAGAGACCGACCAAAAATGGTCTTTGATGACAGGTGGTCGCAATGGAAAGATGAATTATATGGGGAAAAATTGTCGGCGATCCTACGAGGTGGTTTTAATGGGCAGGTGGTCTTAATGGGCAGGTGGTCGTAACAGAGAGGTGGTCACTCAGCCAGGTTCGAGTGTAATGCAAGTGAAACCTTCTTTATGAGCTTGCGGCGATCATCTTTTTTTTCTTTTTTTTTTTAGTTAGAACGTCGCTCATTCTTTTTAAGGCCAATGCTTATTATTCTCTCAGGTGCCAGGAGATTGGTTCCGCTGTGTTTTCATATAGTGACGCAAATAGACCTCCCAACATCTTAGAAAATCAGGTCTTATATAGAAGGGAGTCTTAAAACAGAGATACATTTACGGAGGTTTAGAACAGAAACTGTGAAGAAATAAATAAACACGAGAATTTATATCGCGCACATATCTCACCACAAGGCGACTCAAGGCGCACAGAAGGGATAGCACTCTATATTTCGGGGGAAGCATACTGGGTATTTTCGTGTTTATATAATTCACGGGATCTTTTCCGTGCGCACTTGGTCTTGTGCTTGCGTGTACACACGAAGGGGGTTAAGTCACTAGCAGGTCTGCACATAAGTTGACCTGGGAGATCGGAAAAATCTCCACTTTTAACCCACCAGGCGGCAGCGACCGGGATTCGAACACACGACCTTCCGATTAGGAGGCCGACGTCTTACCACCACGCCACTGCGCCCGTCAGTGAAAAAAGGGAAGTCTTAAATCAGCGGGTCTTACAATATCGATACTTGCACAGTGCAGCCTGGCGGTGACCTTACGATTGATTTTCTATTGCTGATAATTACACCCCCGGTATAGGGGTGTGTATAGGTTTCACTCGATGTGTTTGTGTTCGCAAGTAGATCTCAAGAATGAACGGACCGATCGTCACCAAACTTGGTGAACAGGTTCTATACATTCCTGAGACGGTCCTTACAAAAATTGGGACCAGTCAAACACGCGGTTAGGGAGTTATTGGTGGATTAAAATTATACAAGGCCTGGTATAGACGGACACCCCCGTTGGTCAAAGGGAAATAACCAGTCTCACTGCCACCAACTGAGAAGGTTATTTCCCTTTGACGGGGGTGTAGTTCCTATCGGAGGAATTTCTTGTTATGACTGAGTTACAAACCAAAATTTGTTCTTGAGTTTTCTGTACATGCTGAAGAAGTAACACAATTGCAAAATTGTTACGTGACGCCATGTTTCGCATTAAACAGACTTGTCTTTGGAAGAGGGGGCCTAGATGATACGTATCGTTTGTGTGTGTGTAGTTAATTTATTTTTAGTCGATGATGTTTGTCATTAAAACAGGGGTCCCACTGTACAAGTATAAGAGGGAGAGAAAAAATCAGCCTATGGAATTCCGAACCACCTCTCTCGATTATTGGAGCAGAAACATCTTCAAAGGTGGAGGCACCTACAGCTTTGTGTGAACAAACTTTATAGTACACACTATTTCATTTGGTTTGAAGTGTGGATATGGGCTATAGTATTGACTGTACTATTTTAGTAGTTAAAGGCACATTTTCCCCGTTTTCTTACCGGAAGTTGATTGTCCCCCAACAAACCTTCACCTTGGGCCTGTTAATTATGCTGGGCCACGGGGTCCTGCAAGTCGTGAATGGCATTCTAAAAATTACGTTCAAACTATGGCTCCCCGAGGATTATTGTGCGCTCTTTTGCTCGTCTAAAATAATGACAAAAACGATGTTTGGTGGTTTGTTGTCAGACCAGTGTTTGTGTCGAGCATCCTCAGGGAGCATCTCGCCTTATGTTGCATCTTTATCAACCTCGGCCTTCGGCCTAGTTATGCAGAAACTATGTTGATGAAGCATTTTGTTCAGAATGGTTTCCTTGCATTTTTATTAACTAAAGAAAAATGTTTACAGGTCGCACCAAGTAGTTGCACGTAACCCGGGCCGCAAGTACTTGAAAACAAAATATTAAAATCCGTCTTAAAAAATACACCATGCACAATCAGACGACCACTGCTAGTTACTTGTGCGTGTAAAAAAAGAAAAACAAGTCGCGTAAGGCGAAAATACAATATTTAGTCAAGTAGCTGCCCTTTTTCAGCAAGACCGTATACTCGTAGCATCGTCAGTCCACCGCTCATGGCAAAGGCAGTGAAATTGACAAGAAGAGCGGGGTAGTAGTTGCGCTAAGAAGGATAGCACGCTTTTCTGTACCTCTCTTTGTTTTAACTTTCTGAGCGTGTTTTTAATCCAAACATATCATATCTATATGTTTTTGGAATCAGGAACCGACAAGGAATAAGATGAAAGTGTTTTTAAATTGATTTCGAAAAAAAAATTTTGATAATAATTTTTATATATTTAATTTTCAGAGCTTGTTTTTAATCCGAATATAACATATTTATATGTTTTTGGAATCAGCAAATGATGGAGAATAAGATAAACGTAAATTTGGATCGTTTTATAAATTTTTATTTTTTTTTACAATTTTCCGATTTTTAATGACCAAAGTCATAAATTAATTTTTAAGCCACCAAGCTGAAATGCAATACCGAACCCCGGGCTTCGTCGAAGATTACTTGACCAAAATTTCAACCAATTTGGTTGAAAAATGAGGGCGTGACAGTGCCGCCTCAACTTTCACGAAAAGCCGGATATGACGTCATCAAAGACATTTATCAAAAAAAAGAAAAAAACGTTCGGGGATTTCATACCCAGGAACTCTCATGTCAAATTTCATAAAGATCGGTCCAGTTGTTTAGTCTGAATCGCTCTACACACACACACAGACACACACACAGACACACACACAGACACACGCACATACACCATACCCTCGTTTCGATTCCCCCTCGATGTTAAAATATTTAGTCAAAACTTGACTAAATATAAAAAGAGCTTCCCCTCCCCCTGCGCCCTCACCCCGTCCTCCCAAAGAGCATTATTTTTAACAAGCTAGTTTTAGATGCACAGTCAAATTCACGATCGATCAACAATTGTACAACAACTTATCGGACAAATCTTTCTTATGAACGAGTTTGTGTAGCTCCCACGTGCACTTGTGTTTTGTACCAGTGTGTTTAAACGTGCATGTCCGTTTGCCCCCGCCATGTAGGCAGTAAAACTCCGTTTTCGGGGGATGCATTCTTGTTATTTTTGTGTTTTTGTAACCCACCGGACTCGTGTGTGTCACACATGGATTACAGGATCGTTTCCGTGCGTACTTGGTCTTGTACACACGAAGGAGGATAAGGCACCAGCAGGTCTGCACATGACTTGACCTGGAAGATCGGAACAATCTCCACCTTTCAAACCCACCGGACACAGCCGGGAATCGAATCATGAGAAATGCAAACAGAAGGCCGACTTCTTAACCACTAGGCTACAGTGTCCGTCAAACATATTCATGATAGCGGCGACCATTCGTGATGCAAAACCAAGTAGGTGACATCACGTTACAGGAACTGTTCGCCCTCCTACGTGACGTGACATGAACTCGATTTGATTGACGCGTCTTTGGTCAGACTTAATGGTTGACCAGAAAACGTGTAATCATTAGGTAATGTACTGTAGCAGATACATTAAAGCAAGAGGCATGAGTCTGCCTTGGTGGCCAGGATAAACGTATGGGCATCGTGTGAAGTTTATGTAAATTTAGTTTATTTAACCGTGGGGTCGTTAAAAACCATTTATCATCATGAAGTTTATGTACCTTGGCATAGTAATCGAAGTAACAAAAACAATAAACACACACACACACACACACACACACCCGCGCGCGCGCAAACACACACACACACACTCATATATATATATATATATATATATATATATACACACACTTACCACACACACATGAATAAAGCCCTTGAATGGAAAGAATGCGAACGGGCACCACAGGCTAAAGTCAAGCACAAAGGTAACAATAGAAAATTAACGTCCATAGGGCTCAGTTTGCTGGCAGGGGCCGGTTGCGCCATCTCAAACTGGACTTTTACGCCCGATTGCACTTAAAGGCTCTTTGAGAGACAATAGAACTCTACTTTTGCCTTTGAGAGTCATGAAAACTCTACGACTGCCTTTATGTATTCGTCTATTCCAAGCCCTGAGATTTTAGCTTTGAGTGTGGGAACTTTATCGTACGTACGCATGTATGTACACGGGGTTGTTCGGACACCTGGGCCGAGGTCCACGCAAAAGTTACCAAAGGCGTGGGAGCCAGCCGAGCCGCAGTGTTGGATTCGTTGAAATGGAGGTTTGTTGTAGTAATTTCAACGAATCAGACACCGCGGTTTGTTCTCACCCGATTGGGTGTCACCCAATTTCGCTGGGTTCACCCCAGCCCTGGAGGAGTCTGCACTGTACTGCCCGCGCTATGTAGTTTGGGACAGAACTTAGGAATGATCAAAGAGTAAAGCGTCGACAAGCTCCTTTAAATCGTCCGAACTAAAATCAAACCCCGCCGTGAAGACAGCTCACAAGTTGGGCAACGTCCCCCCCCTCCTCCCTCGCCCTCCACACCCACCCAGCCCCGCTTCCACGCCTACCCCACCCTCCACCCCTTATAGATTCAGAGATGGCGACAAGTACTAAAGGCACGTAGACCTATAGGCCCTTACCTAAGACGGAAGTCCCATTTCAATCTTGCCGCGTATATGGCTAGCGTGACAAAGCAAAAATGGCATATTGCCTTCGGTCTTCATTCACTGACCCGAATCGGCGCGTTGCAGCTCAACGATTCTGTGCCAGCGTGTACAAGAGTAAGGGGGTGGGGGAAGAAATGGTACAAAGGCGTAGCCAGTACAGTGTTGATATTTCTTGGTTCGGACGACTAACCAACCATGAGTGTCTGTATGTGTGTGTGTGTGTGTTTGTGTGTGGTGTGTACATGTGTGTGTGTGTGTGTGTGTGTGTGTGTGTGTGTGTGTGTGCGTGCGTGCGTGCGTGCGTATGTGCGCAGCCTTTCTTTGCGCCCAGCTGCACACAGTTTACATCACTTTCATTCTTTTTTCTTTAGTAGCGTTTATTTGCGCATTAAGTATACACCTATTATGTTCTGTCTTTGAAATGTAAATGTTATGATGATTCTTCTCAGTAGTTGTCGGTCCTGGGGGCTTAAGGGCATGACGATGCATAATAAATGCCAAGAGAAAAAGCAGATCGCCAGGTGATAAAATGGTTGTTATGGTAAGTGTAATCATGAAAACTGTCATCGTGTTTTACGAGCGTGTTTCCCACTGATTTGATTTGCTGATTAGCCTGTGTAGAACACGAACGAGAACAAGGATAAACACTTGATTGTCTGTTGTAACACTTGATTGTCTGTTGTAACACTTGATTGTCTGTTGTAAAAAAGAACAGCACATTAGAACTTTTCCTTAAAGCCTGCCTTAAAACACACACACACACACACACACACACACACACACACACACACACACACACACACACACACACACACACACACACACACACACACACACACATATATATATATATATATGATGATTACCCGCTTCGCCGGGTACCGGCTTCGCCGGAAAGAAGTAGAGCCGAATACCAGGCTGCGCCTGGGACCCGGCTTTGCCGGGTGTACGCCGGCTTTGCCGGCGCACGAAGGAAAGGAGATAAACGCGCAAAACACTGGAGACCTTCTAAAAATAGTAACGTGCAGTGACCTTCTAAAAATAGCAACGGAATGGGAATATCCGCGCGCCATACGAAGGAAGGGAGGTAAACGCTGAAAACACTGGAGAAGATAAGGAAGAGTTACTGGTAGTGGATCCAGACAAAAAAAAACAAAAGCGGTTCAGCGCCGCGCGCTGAGAGCACGTGTTGAAATATCTCATCGACCAGGTTGTGTCCCGGGTGTACCTGAATATGGCCACCAAATTTGAAACAGATCCATCGAGAACCTTGGCCGCGTATCGCGAACAGACACACACACAGACACAAGTCGTATATATATATACTAGAATGAATACCCGCTTCGCCGGGTAGCCGGCTTCGCCGGGAAGAAGTACTTGGAGCCGTACGCCGGCTTCGCCGGGTCCGAACAATGGACCCGCCATGCTCGCCAAGCTTAGGTCCCTCCCAGATTCGTGGAATGGGAACAGCACGAAAATGATTCAGTGGCCATAATGCCATTCCTGACCATATCGAGTCCCATCCTTGTCGACGAATGTAACCGTGTTAATCACCTTTGGAGGCGAACTCCACTCAAACAGGACTGAGCAAGTTAGAGCTTCTCAAAGGAAGGCCAGTACATAAAATTACACAAAAGCCGCCAGACCACATCACAAACAGAACTGAACAATGCACAGGTGTTGCTCACATAGAGACACACACACACACACACACACATACACAAACACAGAGAAGCCGTATCTATAGAGAGATAGATGACAGTGTATTTTTCGCGTGGCTATAAATTGATTCGACCTTTGCACTTTGGCAGTGAGGATAATTTACGGGTCCAATTTACGTTCTGGACACTGCGTTGACCTTCTAAAAATAGTAACAGTAACAGAACGCCGGGAATATCCGAAGACGCTCCACTCACACAAAAGTGCACCAAACGAAGGAAGGGAGGTAAACGCTGAAAACCTGGAGAAGATGAGAAGATAAGGAAGAGTTACTTATAATGGTGAAATGAACACAAAAACCAAAATCATTTCAGCGCTGCGCGCTGAGAGCACGTGTTGAAATATCTCATCGATGATATTGTGTCCGGGGTGTAGCTGAATACGGTGTTCAAATTTGAAAAAGATCCACCGAGAACTTTGGCGTTGTGATGTGGTGTAGCGGCTATGGTGTGTCGGTATGGGGGCCCGGGTAGCTGAGGTGGAACCAAAATAGCTGAAGTGGAACCAAAATCGGTTCAGCGCTGCGCGCTGAGAGCACGTGTTGAAATATCTCATCGATGAGGTTGTGTCCGGGGTCTCTCTGAATAAGCCCACCAAATTTGAAGCAGATCCATCGAGAACTTTGGCCGTGCATCGCGCACAGACAGACACACACACAGACACACAGACACTAGTCGTATATATATATATATAGATAGATATATATACACCCACCCACATACACACGCTCATACACATACCCCCCCCCCCCCCATATACACACACACACACACACACAGAGCCCATGTTACGACGACAGCCACGTTGTCACAATTGTTCATTGTTTTTCTTTTTCATCACATTCACCCAGTCGTCGTGGAGTTGGTAGTAATAGGAGCCGTATCGTAGACATCGTCATTGCCGCCATCGTCATCGTCGTCGTCGTCGTCGTCGTTTTTGTAGTAGTACATTTAGTAGTAGAAGTACTAGCAGTAGAAACAATAGTGGTAGTCATTGTTGTTTCTGTTTCCTGTGTGTGTTTGTGTCAGTGCGTGTGCGTTGATAAATCCAAGATTGTCTGTTTTCCCAACCGACCCATTGAATTACTCTTCTTCTTCTTCTGTGTTTGTGGGCTGAAACTCCCACGTACACTCGTGTTTTTGCACGAGTGGAATTTTACGTGTATGACCGTTTTAACCCCGCCATTTAGGCAGCCATACGCCGCTTTCGGAGGATTTGAATTACTCAAATCAGTTGCAATGTCTCGTGAAAGAAGGAGTAATAACGATAAGATCTCGGCTTTCGCCTCAGTCTGAGATGAAACATCAACTTCAAACATTGTGACTGATAAATGTGGATATCACAGTCGGTGATAAGTAAGAGGCGCTGATGTGTGGTTTGGAAAGGCCGTGATTTTTCATGTATTTGATTATTTCACTTTTACTAAATATCACCAAACAAGCATACATATCACCCACACAGTTATCACATGACTCCAGTAACATTCTAGAGTATCAAAAATGCGCACTTAACTGGCTCGTGTTTCTTTAGTGTTATCTATACAAAAGTCAAAACAATACATTCACAGATATTTCGACCCTACGGTCTTTTTAAGTGAACAGACAAACAAGTATTCACACAAAACTTTTCTTGATAGAATCACTTTTCGCCCACTAGCCAGGAAGCCGAGCGAATGAAATAATAACGATAATTATTATTCATCGTCAGTTGCGTATGCCTTACCGACTAATAATTTCATTGCTATATTTATTATATGATAATGAAATAATAATGATTTATTCGCTCGGCTTCCTGGCGAGTGGGTGAAAACTGATTCTATCAAGATAAGTTTTGTGTGAATATTTGTTTGTCGGTCACTTAAAAGACCGTTGGGTCGAAATATCTGTGAATGTATTGTTTTGTTAATAACAAACGTTCCAACAACCTACCTTTCTTGTTTTTTGATTCTGAATTTTGGAACGTTGACAGTCTCTTTGTTTTTGGATTTATTTTATATAAAAGTCAATTTGTAAAACGCAATGTTAATGCCCAACCCTCAAAATGCTCATTAAACAGAATGATCGATCGTTGATCTTTTTATAATTTCTTAGGCGGTAAGGCGTTCGCAATTGACGAATTCCGAAAATAACGGTTGGTGTTTTCTGTTTGCTGCGGAGGAGTACGTAGAGGTTACATGCCGAGTCTCAGTGATTATAAAAAATAATGGTCGAAGTTAGCGGATCATGAAAAATGCGAGCTTTAACTGAGACCATTATTTTTTATAATCACTGAGACGAGGTGTGTAACCTCTTTATTCCTCCTTTCTTCAGTTATTCAAAGAAAAGAGGAGTTTTTTTTGCGAAAGTTTGATCGAATCCTATTCTCTCAACCAGTCAACCTGCGCAGGCGATCGATTAATGCGCGGTTGTATAGTTCCGTGCAAATCATTCCATTCTGTTAACACTTCTTGTCAGTTTTCCTATTTTGGGCTAAAATCAAGTACACAGATATGCTGTTATTCTGCTGTGGCAGCAAAGGCAGATATTGTGTGTTCTGTATATGTTTTGGTATCGCTTAGAATAATGTTTTTTCGTCAAATGGGACTAGCAGACGAACTTTTGCACCCGTGTTCCAACGTTAAAAACTATATGAAGTTCAGTTTTCTGGAGAAAATAGTGTATGAAACCCCTTTATGTTGTTTAAATTGATGAGATGTGTGCATTTGGTTGCGTGTGATCTGTTTATTAAATGAAATATTGTTGAAAACTGACCGTCGGATTGCAGTCTGTTGTCGAAGGAACTGAGTGAAAAAAAGGGGAACTACTCTTGTCGCTAGACAAAGTATGAGTTACTTGCTTTGGGAAATTGCTTGTGATGAACGGCTTCAGTGACGGCACGGCAGAAGAGATTCAGAAAACAACCGAACTCATGGATTTTATATGGAGATTCATGTGTTCATGCCTGTAGTTGTTAATTTAAATGCGGTATGTTTGTATTGTTTGCTCCAGAGATGTATACTTCGTACATTAGAGCGTTCGGAACTTTTCAGTCGCAAAAAGTAGTACCGAAACAGAACAACCTCTCAACCCATTGCACTATCGAGGATTCAGGCTGTTGCTGGGTCGTTATTTGTTTGGTTGCTGGGTCATTATCGAAAAATAACTACCCCTACAAGTTTACAGAGGTAAAGAAGCAGAGGGGGGAATAAAGGGCTATATTTACGACAAATAAACAAGAGCGGTAGGCATTGGCAAATATAGTAATACATAGTGACAAATGTGGGAAGAAATTATACTCTGCTTTAAATGTTAGCACACTATGTTGTCCACTAATCAAACTTGCAATATGAACCTCTGAGTTAGGAGCCCAACCTGTACATGAGTAGCCTACAGGGCTATATTTAAGACGCTAGCAAGCAACTTAAAGTTCCAAAAGTCCACAAAATGACACTCGACGTCAAAAATAACCCGTTCATGGTTGTTAAAAGTTCGCTCATACTGCCAATGAAATTAAAGATACTAAGACCAAATACCCAAAAGTACGACGAATTAATAACCAACCCTTGGTTATGAAACGATCGTACAAACGGCCAAGGAAATGAAAGAGACTATGATCAAATACCACAAATAACGAAGAATCAATAACCCACCCCCGGTTATGTAACGTTTATACAAACGGTCGAGGAAATTAAAGACACTATGATCAAATACTACAAAAAAACGACGAGTCAATAACCAATCCCTGCTCAAGTTATGAAACGATCATACAGACGGCCAAAGAAAATAAAATAATACAACGACAACCTGCTATAAGAACTTCGAATTGTATATGCCCATATCATACACAGATACATGCCTATATATTTAGGACAGATACATATATTGCGACGACCAAACTGCAATAATAATTCCTCGCAGCTCATACACGAGCACATGCCTATATTTAGGACAGATAAATATACTCATAATCCCTACGGACATGAAGAATCAGACGGTGGTGTGAGAGCGACAGACGGAGAAATGGATGATGGACGAGCAGACGTGCAGTACATACCTACTGGCATTTATACGACACGCGTCTCATCCCCACCTCTGAAAACAGGCCATTGAACACTGTGACATTGGATTTTGTGCGTGAAAGCACACCCGTTTCTGTGAAAACAGCCAGGCTCACTATCTTATCCCCACATCTTTACCTATGTATATGTTACAGTAAATTCTCAAACCCAGGAAAGGCGTATGAACACTTTGACTGATTTGTTTGTTTGTTTGTGTGTGTGTGTGTGTGTGAGAGAGAGAGAGAGAGAGAGAGAGAGAGAGAGAGAGAGAGAGAGACGTAAGAGGTCAGACATTTTATTGAATAAACACAAGAGAGAGAGAGAGAGAGAGAGAGAGAGAGAGAGAGAGAGAGAGAGAGAGAGAGAGAGAGAAGAGAGAGAGAGAGAGAGAGATAGAGAGAGAGAGAGAGAGAGAGGAGAGAGAGAGAGAGAGAGAGAGAGAGAGAGAGAGAGAGAGAGAGAGAGAGAGAGAGAGAGATAGAGAGAGGGAGAGAGAGAAAGAGTTCTCGTGTCTTGAGAGTTTCTGTTAATAACCGTTGTACATTTACCTTGAATTTGAGACTACCTCTGTTTTTAAGACATGATATTATCAGATTTTTAGAAGTCTTAAAGGAGGGAGGTGTCACGGTCTACATTGAGAGAATCTGTTGCACCTGGTTCAACTTCCTTTTTGTATCTAGATCTTTTTTTTTTCTTCTTTTTTTTTTAAAGACAGTAGTGTGCCTGTGAGGACGTAGACAGACGTTGCGAGGTTAGTGGAACGACATGTATACACACGACACTCATCATCGACATCGCTACTGTTACTTACCTGTCACAGGTAAGAAAATGACACCTGCCCCCTTTGATCTCGGAAAATCATTAACCTTGGTCAAACATACACATGGGCGCAAGGCCAATGTTTTACGCTGTATGTACACGTACAATGAATGTGCACATGATCGCATGAGGTGCACAATGAGTCGAATAAGAGGGGATGACGGTGAGAGAGAGAGAGAGATAGAGGAGGGAGGGAGGAAGATAGAGGGGGAAGTGAGGGAGGGAGAGAGAATGAGAGAGGGGGGGAAAGAGAGAGGGGGAGAGAGGGAGAGAGAATGAGAGAGAGAGAGAGGGGGAGAAAGGGAGAGAGAATGAGAGAGAGAGAGGGGGAGAAAGGGAGAGAGAGAGAGAGAGAGAGGGGGGGGAGAGAGAATGAGAGAGAGAGAGGGGGAGAAAGGGAGAGAGAATGAGAGAGAGAGAGGGGGAGAAAGGGAGAGAGAATGAGAGAGAGAGAGAGGGGGAGAAAGGGAGAGAGAATGAGATAGAGAGGGAGAGGAAGGGAGAGAGGGGGAGGAAGGGAGAGAGGGGGAGGAAGGGAGAGAGGAGAGAGGGGGAGGAAGGGAGAGAGGAGGGAGGGAGGGGGAGAGAGAAGGAGGAAGTGAGAGAGAATAAGAGAGGGAGGTAGAGAGAATGAGAGAGAGGGGGGAGAGAGAAGGAGGAAGTGAGAGAGAATAAGAGAGGGAGGAAGAGAGAATGAGAGAGAGGGGGGAGAGAGAAGGAGGAAGTGAGAGAGAATGAGAAAGAGAGAGGAAGGGAGGGAGAGAGAGAGAGAAAGAGAGAAAACGAGAGAGAGGGGGAGAATGGAGAGAGAATGAGAGATAGAAAGAGAGAAAGGGAGAGAGAAAGAGAGGGAGCGAAGGGGGAAGTGGGGGAGAATGAGAGATAGAGAGAGAAAGGGAGAGAAAAAGAGAGGGAGAGAAGGGGGAAGTGAGGGAGAATGAGAGATAGAGAGAGAGAAAGGGAGAGAAAAAGGCCCTGTCCTTTTCACCCTGTACACCCAACCCCTCTCCCTGGTCATCGAACGCCACGGCTTGAACTACAACTCCTTTACCGATGACACGCAGCTCCAGAACAGCGCCAAGCCGGAGGACGTTGACCATCTCCTGGGATCCATCTCCAGTTGTTTCACTGACATCAAGAACTGGATGACTGAGAACAAGTTGAAGCTGAACAGTGAGAAGACTGAGGCCCTTCTCGTTGGAACACGACAGAAGATTGCTTCCCTCACAGTGACCGACCTCCAGCTGGATGACGCGACTGTTCCATTCTCCCCTGCTGTCAAGAGCCTTGGCGTCTTTCCCGACTCCACTCTCTCCATGCAGACACACATCTCCTTCATCATCAAGACCTGCTTTTTCCACCTACGACGCATCGCCTCCATCCGTCGCTACCTCACCCACGACGCCTGTGTCAAGCTGGTTGTCTCCCTCATCTTCAGTCGTCTGGACTACTGCAACTCTCTTCTGGCTGGCCTCCCCGCCTCATCCATTCATGGACTACAACGAGTCCAGAACGCTGCTGCCAGGCTGACGTTGAGGAAGACGAAGCGAGACCACATCACCCCCCTACTTCGCTCCTTGCACTGGCTCCCTGTCAACACCCGAATCTCCTACAAACTGTCCACTCTGGTCTACAAGTGTCTCAACGACTCTGCTCCCGGGTACCTTTAATCCTCCCTGGACCTGTACACCCAGCCCTCCGACCGTCCCCTTCGTTCTGCTGGTGACCCACTCCGCCTTCACATCCCTCGCTCGAAACTCGCATCTGCTGGTCAGCGTGCATTCCCCTCCGCGGGCCCCTCCGTCTGGAACTCCCTGCCGCTTGAGCTTCGCCAGAGCCCCTCTCTTGACGCGTTCAAGAGTAGGTTGAAGACTCAGTTCTTCCCGTAGCTGGCTGCGACTTCCATGTTCGACGTGATGTGTTGTGCCCCAAAAGACATTCCTGTGCTGTGCTCTGTGAGAGGTGTTTTCTTTGTGTTTAATATTATTTTGTTTGGACCTAGCTATTGATGTGTACATTGTTGTTAAACAGTTGTTTGTTGTATGTTTATCAGGGTTTGCTAGTGTGTGATTGGGTTCGTGTCCGTCTGTAGATGTTAGTTTCTTTGTTAGTTCTGTGTTGACAACTCTTCGACAAGCGCTTAGAACTGTACCCACGGAATACGCGCTATATAAGCTTCATATTGATTGATTGATTGATTGAGAAAAAGGGAGGGAGTGAAGGGGGAAGTGAGGGAGAATGAGAGATAGAGAGATAGGGAGATAAAAAGAAAGGGAGTGAAGGGGGAAGTGAGGGAGAATGAGAGATAGAGAGAGAAAGGGAGATAAAAAGAGAGGGAGTGAAGGGGGAAGTGAGGGAGAATGAGAGTTAGAGAGAGAAAGGGAGATAAAAAGAGAGGGAGTGAAGGGGGAAGTGAGGGAGAATGAGAGTTAGAGAGATAGAGAGAGAAAGGGAGATAAAAAGAGAGGGAGCGAAGGGGGAAGTGAGGGAGAATGAGAGTTAGAGAGATAGAGAGAGAAAGGGAGATAAAAAGAGAGGGAGTGAAGGGGGAAGTGAGGGAGAATGAGAGATAGGGAGAGAAAGGGAGAGAGAAAGAGGGGGAAGTGAGAGAGAATGAGATAGGGAGAGGGGGAGAGGGAGAGAGAGAGGGGGGGTAGGCGTGAGCGGTGTCGATAATTTCCCAATCTTTACGTCCTAACATGTCTATTCTGGACATTCATTGGCATTAAAAGTATGTCAATTACAGAAAAGAACGAAAGAAAGAAAAGAGAAGAAAATTATGAAGTTGTATCATGAAATAACAATTACAGTAACATAACAGGAACAAAACAAAACAAAAACAAGTCGCGTAAGGCGAAATTACTACATTTAGTCAAGCTGTGGAACTCACAGAATGAAACTGAACGCACTGCATTTTATCACAATGACCGTAGTCCGCCGCTTGTGCAAAACGGAGTGAAACTGACGAGCCTGTTCAGCGCGGTAGTGGTTTCGCTGTGCTGCATAGCACGCTTTTCTGTACCTCTCTTCGTTTGAACTTTCTGATCGTGTTTTTAATCCAAACATATCATATCTATATGTTTTTGGAAAAAATGAAAAAAAAAATCCGGGGATATCATACCCAGGAACTCTCATGTCAAATGTCATAAAGATCGGTCCAGTAGTTTACTCTGAATCGCTCTACACACACACACACACACGCACACACACACACACACACATACACACATACACCATGACCGTCGTCTCGATTCCCCCTCTATGTTAAAACATTTAGTCAAAACTTGACTAAATGTAACAAGAAAAAGAACCAGAACAATAATTTAATTTGCCATATATGTAGCATAAAAGCCATTGGTTGTTGTCCTGTGTAATATCTGTGCAAGCAAATAATACACATCGGTCGGCGGACTTCTTCAGAATGTCATTTGATTGGTGCAATCATAACTCCTGAATAAACAAATCTAGTTTTAACGACTTGTATCTCAAAAAGTGGTAGAACAGGAACTTACATCGGTGCGCTCGCACTTTTGAACCTCTTGCAAACTGACTCAGCATGCATCTAGTCACACCATGACAATGTCTTTTTTCAATTAAATCATTGCCAGTATTCCCCTTACCAAGTCGTGTGGGCTCGTCACAGCCGGGTACCCGAGTCGGGCGTTTCCGGAACTCGCACCCGGGGGGGGGGGGGGGAGGGGGGAAGGGGGGAGGGGGTGTGTGTGTGCAACGAGCTCAACTACTTATGATTTACGTCACAGTTCCGGCAGTAACTTGATCATCACTGTGATGGTCTTCCTTTAATTTGCTTGGTCATTGTGCACGAGCTTATATTTTATTTCGGATGGCGGCTGGGTTTTTGTTTTTCTCCCTGGGGCATAACAACTTTGAATGCAAGATAGAAATTGCGGTTTCTTTTTATTCTCAAACGATTATTCAGTTGAAAATCTCTTTTAAGACCCTCCCACCCTCATTTAAAAAAAATGTATCTCCAAAGCAATCCTTGATTTTACATAAAAACTGGGCTATCTTTTTAAGAATGTCATGTCACTTTGATTTGTGTTTTTTTTTCTTCTCAAGAATCAAAAACAAGAAAGGTAAGTTTTTGGAACGTTTGTTATTGACAAAACAATACATTCACAGATAATTCGACCCAACGGTCTTTTAGGTGAACAGACAAACAAATATTCACACAAAACTTATCTTGATAGAATCAGTTTACGTCCACTCGTCAGGAAGCCGAGCGAATGAATGATTGTATGGTGAATATCAAGCAATGATGAAATATTATCAAAGATTTATTTACTTAAGAGAAACATCATGTAGAGTTCTTTGAATGATGTTTCACTGACTTGCATTTTAATTATATCAGGAATGGAGTTCCACAATAGTGCGCCAGAATAAGAAAGACTTGACTTATACAGGTCAATTCTAGGGGTTGGGGTAATTAATTTGTTTAGTTTTCTTGAATTATTCAGTTTAACATTTGAGGCAATGAGTTTAGGTGCATTCCCTGACATAATTCTATGCACCATTGCACCTTTGTTATAGGTAAATCTTAATTTGATAGGAAGAATCTTTAATCTTTTATAATCAGACGTAGAGAGAGATGTATTTTTTACAAGAATTAATTTAACAGCTCGTCTATGTAAAGAGCACAAGTGTTTCAAAGTGTTTGCACTTGCAGAACTGTGGAAAAACCCATCAGTTAGACGCGGAACAACAGATTTCCAACGGGGGTTCCCCGGTTTTCCCATCCACCCAACTGGTGTCTGGATTGAATATAATCACTCATAATTTCTATTCCAGGATTAGAACGTTGGCAGTCTCTTTGTTTTGGGATTTTTTCTCAAGGGTAGATTAAAAGTATGTTTTCTGTCAAAAATGGATAGGGGGTAGAGGTAACAGAAGCACCCAATTCAATATTCATATTATATTCTGCGTATGACGGGATACCGTACTCTGGGTGTTACAGTTTTAGAACTGATTAATGACCCAGACGCGGGTAAGTTAATCCATAGATATAGATAGAATGTTTTATGAACATGCAACCGGGAAGTATGGATCGAGTTTCCGGAAGTAATGTGATAATCCACTATTGGTTGGAGCGCTTTCATTCGTTGAATAGGATTACGTGGTTTTTTTTTCTTCTCTTCATTGGAATTAAAAAAATCCGTGAATACATGTATGCATTCTGTTTATTCCCTGACGGTTGAATAAGCCCTTTGTGCGGTTTGGTGAATGCATGGATCTTCTTACCGTCCGCTCTCAAATCGCTCAAAAAGAGTAACTGATTCAGGATGTTTAAACATTAGTTGCGACGACTCAAGTTGCATGCGTGATGTAGTTATTAAAAGTAGACACAATGAGTGGTTATATCGCGTGTGTTTAGATATTTGATGGGGAGGGGGGGTCTAAGGCCTTTCCGGGAATTGATAAGAATATGGATACTTTTCACGGACAATAACATGCTGAGCTAAAAAAAAAAGACAAAAAAAGACCCCCCCCAAAATAGCTCTTTTGACGTGTACATTGATCACAAAAAGAATGCGCAAGTGTGGTATTATCCTTACTTTAAACCTCATTCTCCAAAACAGAATGTGTTGCACTTTTGTTGTTGTTGACTGTGTTGCACTTGCTAAATAACACACACACACACACACACACACACACGCACACACACACACACACACGCACACACGCGCGCACGCACATATGAATCTGAGCGAACGTACTGAGAGGCAATTTTTGTAATCTTTGACTTTGAAAGACCTTACTATGATTACAAAGTCTCAGTTTTGTGTCCTTGCTATTGGAAGTACTTCAGGTTGACTCACTTATTTTGCATTCATTTTTCAACAATGGCTTTTTGTTTTACTGCTTAATTCACTCGCCCTTGGTTTGGCAAACCGGCACGGTTGGCCAAGTGGTAAGGCGTTCGCCCCGTGATCGGGAGGTCGTGGGTTCGAACCCCGGCCGGGTCATACCTAAGACTTTAAAATTGGCAATCTAGTGGCTGCTCCGCCTGTTGTCTGGCAGTATGGGGTTAGTGCTAGGACTGGTTGGTCCGGTGTCAGAATAATGTGACTGGGTGAGACATGAAGCCTGTGCTGCGACTTCTGTCTTGTGTGTGGCGCACGTTAAATGTGAAAGCAGCACCGCCCTGATATGGCCCTTCGTGGTCGGCTGGGCGTAAAGCAACAAAAAAAAAAAATCAAAAAAAATAACCCAATATCGATTTTACTGTTTAATTCTTTCGTCTTTGGCTTTTTAAATGGATTGCTTGCAGGTAGTCCAAAGCATATAAGATTTTACACATTGTGCAAAATTAGCAACAACGCTTATTCAAAGGTCAATTTATGTTCGTCCTGAACAACAAAGATACTTATAATGTTCCATTATTTGTAATGACTGAGGCCTTTAGGACGAATCAAAGTGCCAAAAGAAAAAATTCCATGGTTATGTAAAATGAAAATGGACATTAAAGTTTTATCTTATCTTACGTGTTCTCGAAAGCTGTCGAAGCAACATAAACTTGACGTTACGTTACATCAAGGCTAAAAGAAAAACAGCAAGATTGGTTATATCATTGGCACGTTCAGTTCAGGACCAAAACAAACCCACATCCACGAGACCTTGGACCTGTCGGCCTTTGCACTGGACAAACAAGAGACACAAGTGACCAAAATCAATGATAACTGATTCTGTGAATTATTTTACACAGTTGAACCTGTCTACAACAAACCCCAAAGGAACCGACCAAAAGTGGTCGTAACAGACAGGTGGTCACTATAGAACGGTGAATTATATAGAAATAAATTCATTTGGGGATCCTTTGGGGTCGTCGTTATGGACAGTTTGTCGTTATCGAGAGGTGATCGCCAGAACCGGTTCTACTGTATTATCAAGAATTTTGTCACATTTTTTAAAAGATGCTTTCCTTCTAATAAACATTATAATGCAATTCACCATAGATCCGCCGCGGTTTTTACATGGGATGGCGATCATGTCTTCACCGCCACGGAACCGTCGGTGCTTTTACAAGAGATAAGAGCATCCCTCCACTTTGGACACATACCACAAATCTGTATTCTGGCAGCTGTCTGCATGTGCATAAGATGGGATTTATTTGCTGAATCGATTTCGTAACTGAGAGTGACACCGGTGTAGATCTTGGAAATAAATTCGGATTTTGTTAATCCCACCTCGCCCTAGATTGTTGATTTGTGGTACGTGTCCAAGTGGAGGGATGTTGTTATCCCTCGTTACAGCCTGGAGAGATCTGTGGTGTGACGATCAAACCTGCCCTTGCGACCGCCTCTCGAAAGTGACCGCCTGTCCACCACGACCAATCCGAAGGGTTCCAGACGAGTACGTGTTTCCTCTATATAATTCACCTTTCAATCGCGACCACCTGTCTATAACGACGACTGTAGGATAATTAGGCAGGTTGTACTTGAAAGATAAACAAAGACAGAAAGATCAGGCGACTGTCCTTTACTTCCTGACATGAGCAAATGACACCAAAAATGCACAGAATAATCTTCTGCTACCCACTCTTCCTTTTCAATTTCGCATAAGGTTTCCCTTTTCTACAAAATGTTCCTTTTTACATTTAGTCAAGTTTTGACTAAATGTTTTAACGTAGAGGGGGGAATCGAGACGAGGGTCGTGGTGTATGTGCGTGCGTGCGTGCGTGTGTGTGTGTGTGTGTGTCTGTGTGTGTGTGTAGAGCGATTCAGACTAAACTACTGGACCGATCTTTATGAAATTTGACATGAGAGTTCCTGGGTATGAAATCCCCGAATGTTTTTTTCATTTTTTTGATAAATGTCTTTGATGACGTCATATCCGGCTTTTCGTGAAAGTTGAGGCGGCACTGTCACGCCCTCATTTTTCAACCAAATTGGTTGAAATTTTGGTCAAGTAATCTTCGACGAAGCCCGGACTTCGGTATTGCATTTCAGCTTGGTGGCTTAAAAATTAATTAATGACTTTGGTCATTAAAAATCTGAAAATTGTAAAAAAAAACACAATTTTTTATAAAACGATCCAAATTTACATTCATCTTATTCTCCATCATTTTCTGATTCCAAAAACATATAAATATGTTATATTTGGATTAAAAACAAGCTCTGGAAATTAAATATATAAAAATTATTATCAAAATTAAATTGTCGAAATCAATTTAAAAACACTTTCATCTTATTCCTTGTCGGTTCCTGATTCCAAAAACATATAGATATGATATGTTTGGATTAAAAACACGTTCAGAAAGTTAAAACAAAGAGAGGTACAGAAAAGCGTGCTATCCTTCTTAGCGCAACTACTACCCCGCTCTTCTTGTCAATTTCACTGCCTTTGCCATGGGCGGTGGACTGACGATGCTACGAGTATACGGTCTTGCTGAAAAATGGCATTGCGTTCAGTTTCATTCTGTGAGTTCCACAGCTTGACTAAATGTAGTAATTTCGCCTTACGCGACTTGTTTTTATTTGTATCTCTTTCTTTCTTTTTCTCTTCCTTTCTGTCTCTGTCTCTGTCTCTGTCTGTCTCTCTCTCTGTCTCTCTCTGTCTCTCTCTCTCTCTCTCTCTCTCTCTCTTTCTCTCTCTCTTTTGTGTTTCGTTTTGTTTCTTTCTTTGACTTTTGTAGTTGTCTCTTTCTGTTCCTCTGTCCTTTTTGTCTCCTGTTTTCTTTCTGTGTTTAAAAAAAAAATTCTTTCAGTTGCTGTAGACTGTGTGCAATCGGTGTTAATTGAAGGAAGATTGTCCCAGTAGTTCTTTTTCTGTCAACTTCAGCTTTGACACTAACCCTTCTGATCAGTTGAAAGTTTTATAACCATCATAGACTATCCCAACTTTCTTGTTCTCCCTTCAGGCATATACGGTACACGAAACATCATGTACAGTCAAAAGATGGATATCGTGAATGAACAACTTGGTCTTTATCTCATGTTTTCAGTCGAATAACGGCCTGCAAAACTCCTGTACAGTCTAAAGATGAATATCGTGAATGAACTACTTGGTCTTTATTTCATGTTTTTCGTCGAATACCGACCTGCTTCTTCTTCTTCAGCGTTCCAGAATTGTTCTGGTTACGTGTAAGCTCGTTTGCCCATTTGGGTTCCCCACACTATACTCTGAGTTCCCCACACTATACTCTGAGTTCCCCACACTATACTCTGGGTTCCCCACACTATACTCTGAGTTCCCCACACTATACTCTGAGTTCCCCACACTATACTCTGAGTTCCCCACACTATACTCTGAGTTCCCCACACTATACTCTGAGTTCCCCACACTATACTCTGGGTTCCCCACACTATACTCTGGGTTCCCCACACTATACTCTGAGTTCCCCACACTATACTCTGAGTTCCCCACACTATACTCTGAGTTCCCCACACTATACTCTGAGTTCCCCACACTATACTCTGAGTTCCCCACACTATACTCTGAGTTCCCCACACTATACTCTGGGTTCCCCACACTATACTCTGAGTTCCCCACACTATACTCTGGGTTCCCCACACTATACTCTGGGTTCCCCACACTATACTCTGGGAGCATAGTCAGCTTCACTCCGCTTTCGTTGAGTTAACGGCCTGCAAAACTCCTGTACAGTCTAAAGATGAATATCGTGAATGAACTACTTGGTCTTTATTTCATGTTTTTCGTCGAATACCGACCTGCAAAATTGGCATGCGACTTACTGTGATGTTTGGGGTGAAAAAAGAAACAAAACAGACAGAAAGAGACTGAGGTTAGTAGACGGCAGTTTCTTTGAACAAGAATGTAAACCATAATTTTATTGTGAATGTTCAAATGTCAAACTTACCCATTGAGATCATTTTATTTTCTGTATAACAATGGCTCGTTCTTTTTATTAACCAGAACTGGACCAGAGTTTTCATATTAGAACACACCGAAACTGATTTATGGAAGTTCAAATCAGTCTGGTTCACTGCCGTTTTAGGTTTTCATAACTGTAGGTCATACTTTTTGACCTGTACATTACATAAATTAGTTGACCACTTCTCGCAGCCCAAAAAGGGTCCTTGAATATATGAAAAGGTAAGACTTTAAAATCGATTTCCGTGAAGTGTTTTTATTTTATTTTTATTTTTATTTTTTTAACGTAACATAAACAAAGATTCATACTTTATCGGAGCTCAAATTGGTTATCTCCAAACTTAGCCCCGTATGAGGTACGCCGTCACACTGTATGAATCTCAAAATGTTTACTCTTCTTTCAGATGTTACTTCCACGGGGCAATATAGTCAGTTCTGGAGATTACCAATATTTTTTGTTATAGTCCTAACTTACGTGCGGGCATGCAGAAGATAGCCAATATAGTTTTTAGATATATACTAAATGCAAGCAGAAGATAGCCAATAGATTTTTAAATGTCCCAAATACAAACAGAATATAGCCGATAGATTTTTGGTTGAATGTCCTAACTTTAAGTGCAAGCAAAAGTTCAATTTAGCAATTCACTCACCTTTAGGCATGCCACAAGGTCCAGGCGTTCGGACATTGTCAAGGAAGTCAAACTGATAAGTCCGAGCAGGGGGATAGGTCAGACGAATGTGACCAGTACACTCCTGCACCCCCAACATCATCACCAACATCCACACAACTCTCCATCTGTTACCCCGTCCACCGTAAATCTCCATCGTCTAAAATGTGCAGTTTCAGCAGCTGGTAAAACACAATCACTGTCCTGGGTGGTCACGAAGGGAAAAATTACAAGAAGTCGACCCGCTGTTGTTTTGTTTATCGCTCGTGAACACAGTTTTGTGTTCGGGTTTGAGGCCGTGCTTTCTTCCACGTAACGTTCGAATCTCCGGGTGTGGTTTTTCCTTTTTATACCGAGAAAAAAAGTGCACGCGCAGACCACAAAGTGAGAAAAACGGATGCAGAACTAAAGACCCCAACTTTTTGTCAGCCCGTGTGGTGTGGCTGTGAGCCGCAATGCCCCAAGTGTGTTAGGAAGGCAGGGCTTGTCGAGCGTGCGCCGTGACGAGAGGACAAGTCTATGCAGTCTACCCTCTCTCTCTCTACCTTCCTTTCTTTCTCTCTTTTCAGTTGAGTTTCTCTAACTGTATACGTCACTTGGAGGTCCCTTTAGCGGAGCATCCCCCTATACAATGGAACCCCCTGTTACAGCCCCCCAATTTAAGACGTCCTCTTTTTTAAAACCCTCCTTTGTCAGATGTTCTGTTCATAGGTAATCTTGAACTTTAGCGTGTTACATTCATAGCTCAGAATTCAGAGGCATTTAAGTCTCTAGATTTGTAGAACCTGCACTTGTAATCATAACAAGTTATTTTAGATCCCTTTGAAGTTACGGAATGAACTCCGATGAACTGTACGAATGCATTTTGTTTACATGGGTCAAAGAAGGAATTATCCGTATGATTGGACAAGGGAGACAACTCTTTCGTGTAAATGATGTCCCATGGTTGACAACGTACGCCATTTTCGGTGCATTTTCGTCGATTGAACAACCAAATTAATTAATTATGCTTAAGTTTGAAGCTCAATCCGTCAATCAATTTCACGACAAATGTTCTTTGGCTTGCTTACATGGACTTGTATCAAAAATAAGTAAAGAATGACACTGGATTCTAAGCTATGAATTTAACACGCTAAAGTTCAAGATTACCAGAACTTCTGTTCATTTACCTCAAATTTAAGACTCCCTCCATTTTAAGACCTGATTTCTTCAGAGTTTAGAAGGTCGTAAAAGGTGGGTTTCACTGTATCTCGCTTTCTCTGACTGGCTGCAGTGATGTTGTGACAGGCTCCAAACCATGACTGTGACGCTTCTCTGCCCTCCAGTCATGACAGTTTTAAAAGCCAGCTAGTCAATCAAGCGGAACGCAAGAAGTTTGATGGTCGTCGAATGTTGGGCTGTGGGCAGAGGGGAGTACATGTATCATTAAAGTGACTGGGCTGGGCAATGGCTATTTCGTTTAGTGTGTTGGGGTCAGTCTGTACTTTCTATAATTATTTCTGGACATTGGACAAAAGAGTGTTTGAGAGTTTTACTTGCGTCCTCTTGGCGTGCAATGTTTGATGAAGTGTGCTGAGTTGGTTCATTGTAGCTTTTGTTCATTATTTTGTCAAATCTTTGACCCCTCCCCCCCCAGCCCCCGCATCCCACCCCTCCCCGCAAGCCCGACCTCCCGAACTACCAGGCCCCACCATTATTCCTTTCGTGATCGTTCCTAAAAGTGTTGTATCATTGGCAGTCCTGTATCTGTGTCTGTCTTCTTCTCGTTATCTCAGTCTCATTATTTTCTCTGTCTCTGCTGTCTGAATGTTTCTCTGTCTTTAATTACTCTCTCTCTCTCTCTCTCTCTCTCTCTCTCTCTCTCTCTCTCTCTCTCTCTCTCTCTCTCTCTCTCTCTCTCTCTCTCTCTCAGTAAAAAGAATAAATAAGGGAAGAATGTAGCAAAAAAAAAAGGAAAACAGTATAAGAGAGAAGAAGCTAGAGCAGGCAAAAAGAGTTTGCAAAAAGAAAGAAGAAAGTGCTCAAGACAACAGGCCTCAGAGGGAATGGCCGTGCACTGCCAATCCAAAAGAGGCCTACAGAAGGTGAAGAACGAAAGAAGGGAAGGAACAGAAGAGGGTAAGTACAGAAGGGCTGAAGAAGGAACAGAGGTGGAAAGAGTAAGAGGAAAAGAAGGTGAATGAGAGTGAAGAAGAAAAGGAGGAGAGTGACGATTCAACAAACACCCAAAGATTGCATTTTGAAAACGCACATAAAAATTCTCGCCTATAAAGGCGAGCACACTCCCGGCCGAAGCTGCATGCAGCTTCCAAAACTCTAAACAAGGTAAACTTAAAATAATCATTAGTCACAATAATATCAACAATGAAATAGAGAACTTGAAATTGTTCACCCAGTCTTTAATTAGGCCCAAAAAAAGTCAAAGGGTAATCCGCTTTAGACTGGCCTGAGCAAGAAGCAAACCGAGGACAACACGAGAGTCAGTCCAAAAGTAGTGTTGAGCCTCTAGGTGGCCAAGTTCTTTCTCCAGGAAACGAGCTATCTTCACAGCTAGCACTGCAGCTTGGAGTTCAAGTCGGGGAATGGTAACAGCTCGAATTGTAACAACCTTAGCCTTCGCCATCAACAGTGAGCTGTGAAGGTTACCCTCAGCATCCGAGGGCGTGACATAGGAGCACTCGCCATACCCCTTGCTGGATGCATCTGCAAAGTGATGAAACGCGATTCCACTCCAAGGAAGAGGGGCGTTTGTGAAGTAACATCTTGGCACTTGGAGGGAAGACAACGATCGAAGGTCGTGGATCCATTCATTCCATCGAGTCAGGATGGAGGGGGGAAGGTCTTGATCCCAGCTGATTCCCTCTTTGCAGGCTTCTTGAAGAATTTGGCGACCTCTCAAAATGATAGGTGAAACTAGTCCCAGGGGGTCAAAGATGGAGGCCACAGTAGACAAGACACCACGCTTTGGTACTTGCGTTGCCTTCGTTTCATGGACAAAGTGTAGAGTGTCAGTCTCCAGATTCCATCGGATTCCTAGAGCTCTTTCAATTGACCTTTTGCTCTGGTCTTGCCCGTCTTCTACGCTGCTGGACTTCACGACCTGAGTGGTGGACAATGAAGACATGACCCGACTGTCGTTGGAAGCTATTTTATGGAGCCGCAGGTTTCCTTTCACGCAGATTTCTACAGCTCCCTGGAGAAGCTCCACGGCTGTAGATCTGTCAGGTCTGGAGCTCAAACCGTCGTCGACATAGAAGTCGTTTTGAATGAAGTCGGCAGCTTCTGGGCTGATGCTCTGGTTGTCTTTAGCTAATGTCTTCAGCCCAAAATTTGCACAGCCAGGGGAGGACGCTGCTCCAAACAAGTGCACCCTCATTCGGTGGTCAACTGGAGCTGCATTCAAGTCATTGTTCGGCCACCACAGAAACCTCAGGTAGTCTCTGTGTTGAGGGAGGACGTGAAACTGGTGAAACATTCGCTCCACATCACAGGAAAAGGCCACTGGATACCAACGAAATCGGCACAAGACACCCAGTAATGAGTTCAGTTGGTCTGGTCCACAAAGAAGAAAGTCATTGAGTGAAACGTCATTGCATTTGGCTGCAAAATCGAAAACCACTCGTATCTTTCCCGGCTTGTTGAGATTGTAGACTCCGTGGTGAGGGATATACCATGTTGGGCTACTGCTGATCTCAGCCTCTGGCACTATTTCAGCATCTCGTCTTTCCACCATTTGGCTCATGAATTCTCCATAGAGTTGAAAATGCTCTGGACTGGAGAGGAACCGACGTTTCAAACTGTAAAGTCTCCGTAGTGCTAAATGCCGGTTTGGAGGGAGTAGGGTTTCTCCATTCTTGAAGGGCAAGGGCATCTGGTAATGTCCCTCACTGTTCAGCTCAATGCCTTTACTGAGAATGTTCATAAACTTTCTGTCTTCTTGAGAGGATGGGGGGTCATCAGGACAAGTAAAGTCTGTTTCCAGGTGCTCGTTAGTGCGATCTCTAGTGCGAAAACAGAAGGCAGATTTTCTGGTGGGCGGTCTTGGCTGTTCGAGAGTCTTTGAAGCGAAGGCGTTTGCAGGGGGTCCACCTTGTTTACATGATGCCGCGACCTCTCCAACTAGGCCCCAGCCCAGTCTCGTTCGTTGAGCGTTGGGTTGACCAGGTTCACCGAAAACTACTTCCAAAGGGCGAAGAGCTTCAGATACATTGACGCCCAATAGAATGGCGATGGGAGCATCCAAGAGAGGGGGGAAACAGTGGGCGATGTGTTCAAGATGAGACATGGAAAGTATAGTGTCTCGCGTGGGAATCTGGCTCCGATCAACACTGATCTCTGGGTGGGAATAGGCTTTCGGAACTTTGAGAGTCTCTTTAGAATCATAGGCTCTCACACGTAGATTGGTGAACGATTTGCATTCCACTGTTTCTGCCTTGGAAGTCATAGTGGTCAGTGTCAAAACAGAGTCCTGTGCTCCCAGGTTAAGCCTGTTCATCACCGAATCGCTAAGGAAAGTCGTGTCACTTATGGTGTCGAGCATGGCGTAGACGAGTATTTCCTTGCTTGGGTCCAGTCCAGACGAGACATATACTGGCATATAGAGGGAGTAAAGTCTTGTGGTGATGTGGTGATGTGGTGATCGACGGCATAACTCTTCTTGACTTCATCAAAGAGGCATTCTCCACATTTGGTAGTGGCAACAAACTTCATATCAGTTTCCTCGTCAATCAAAGAGACTTGGTGAGTGGCTTTCGGCGTGGGATTGAAATCCGGGTCGTGCATTATTGTAACATGCTTTATTTTGCAAGTGTCACAGGAAACCTTAGCAAAACACCCTTTGGCAGCATGGAAGCCCTTCAAACACTTGAAACAAAGCTTTCGTTTGATCGCAAACTCCTTTCGTTCTGCATAGGGTTTTTCTGCCAACTTCTTGCAATCTGGGGTAAAGTGTTTATCATTACAATAAAGACAACCTCTTTGTGCAGGAAACGT
>NC_090249.1:48592168-48622168 GCF_037325665.1 Littorina saxatilis
GAGAGTTCTCGTGATTGTTTTAATTAAAAAACTCATTCATAAAAACTAGAGACTAGGTTTCTGGTCAAAACGAATGATTAATCTGCTGTATCATTCGCTTGTCGGAAAGACAATCGGCCTACGCGCTCCTCTCTCAAATATGACCTTCTCTTGTCTACTGTCTCGGAAGATTTATTCTACTCCCAAATAGCACTTCTTAGCACCTCTTATGACTCCTTCGTCCTCTAGAATCCCGTACCCACACCAAATACGAGCTGATTTGGTGAAATAAAGCACATTTCTACTTGCAAAACCCATCGAACAGCCATTTCCGGTGCTCGATCGCGGACATTTTCAGCTTTGAAGGATATTTACGGGCAAATATCAATCGCTCCCTGACTTTTTATGCATCGAGAAACAAATTTAGTCATCGCTGAATCAGTAGCTTACCTTAAATCCCGACATAAATCAAACAATACCTAGAAAACAGACAAAACTTGCCTTCACACGTGTCATGAGCGGCATTCGGCTTCTGTTCGGCATTTGACCGGTTATCCCCCGTGATAAGTGTCCCTGTCCCGAGGCGCATTCTGTTCAGTAAGTGGTGGTTATTTGCGTGGTGTGAATTGGTAATGTTGTGATGTATTCATGTAAAAGCGAGTTATCAAACAATGATTGACAAAGCTGTCAAATGATTATTTGATATTTTGTTGTTGTCATTGTCCTTATTTGTGTTTAATGTTTGTGTTGATCATTTATTTTTTATTTGTTTTACACCATCAGACCTGAAGAACAACGTGACACACAACATTTTATTGGTGTTTTTTTCCTTGCTTTATTTTATTTTATCAAAATGAAACTTTTAGGCAAGAATGTTAGGATTATAGGCAAAGTGTAAATGGCATCAGAGTGTCGTTCTGAGATTACACAGACTGGGTGTGTGAAAACAGTTGCTATTCTTTTAAGTATTCGATCGGTGCCTCTGATGAAAGTCCACCCCCTGCTGTTCTGCTCTTGCATGGATTATCACTCTCTCAGTTGTTGTACACAACACATGAACTAATACTGAAATTACATTCAGAATGAGAAGCACACTAGAGGAAGGAAAGAAGCGTCTTGCTTGGCGATGGAATGTCGAGTGAAAAAGAGCGAGAGACGTCTGGTTATAGTCTATGACTCTCTGCTTGCTGAGGTCAATACTTGTCCGGTGCTGGACTAGGGATGGACAGTTAAAACGATAGGCGCTTGATATGAACATTATCTTATGGACAATATGATTCTAATACATAACACTTGGGACAATCCAGAAGTGTCCTTACCTTGCATGTGACCCTTGAATGATAGGAAAACTCTGGTAAATTTATTTAACCAACAGTCAATACTTGTCCTCACCTAGCACTGAAATGTTTAGCTAGCCTTTCGGATTTTTATTTTAAAAGACGAATTTGACCCTCAGTGACACAATTAAAATTTCATTAGACGAAACACACACGCGCATTCACACGCACGCACGCACGCACACACACTACAACTCACACACTCACTCCAGGGGCGGATCACATTAATATTAGGGGGGTCGGGGGGGGGGGGGGTCCACATTTCTTTAAGGGACAATCAAGTTCGACGACACGAAGCGTTTAGTTGAGGGCGCGAAGTGTTCGAACCTCTTCGGGGGTCCAAGGGCATGCTCCCCGGGAAAATGTTGATAAAACAAGGAAAATGTTGATAAAACAAGAAAAATGGAGCAATCTAGTGCAATACACCTTCCAAAAAGTAAATTTTAAGAAGACGAATTTGGATCAAAACAAGGACAATTGATCGATCTGGTGCAACCTGAGCCAACAAATTACCCAACTACTTTCCTCCCCCGAGAACATTTTAATAAAAATCAAGGAAACTGGAGCAATCTGGTGCAATTTGAGCCATCGGTTTTTCTTTTTTCTCTTTTTCATTTTTATTTCATTTTTTAGGCAACCCCGGACATCCCTGCCGCCCCCCCCCCTGGATCCGCCCCTGCACACACACACACACACACACGCACGCACATACACACACACACACACACACACACACACACACACTTACACACTGCCAAACCAGTTATCATGCATCATTACTGCAACTTGTGGTTATACATTCTAAAAACCTGCTTCAGTCTTATGAAAGTCATGGTATTGTCGGACCCATTGTCAACTTCTGGCCGACTTTGTCTCACAAACCTCCGAAATAGCTTTCCAGTGACAAAAGTCTGTTGAAAATCGGCGGAAAATAGGCCATGACTGTGGACATGACAGCACTTTGGAACTCCCACTAGGCAGAAGGGAGATAAGTTGCCATGCTTCCCGATTGGCACAGTTGTGTCCCTTGGTGCTTAATACCCATTATTCCTTGACCGGGATTAGTCCGATTCTCTCGCGTATCAGTAAGTCTTATAGCTTTCAAATCTTCAATAAATGTACATCCCTGTAATGAGAACGTTTGAGTGTATTAATCTTAATGGGCGGTACTCTATTACCAGCACTGTGTTTGCCTGAATACGAATACGAATACGAATACGAATACGAATAAACTTTATTGTCATGAAACGTAGTGTTTATAAGACACGGGAAGATAAATAACCAAATGATTACATTGTTTCTTTTTTTTGGAAGCAATTATATACAAATTCTCCCAATTTAGTTTGTACTTTGTCTACTTGCAAAAGTTGACTTGGTACATCATATGAATATATAGGTAGATTAATTTCACTCATGAAAGATTTTCGTAATTGGTTGTTTTCTATGCAGTTATCTAGAAAATGTATTTCATCTTCTATTACTCCACATGTTTCACATAATCTATTTTCCCTAGGTGTATTGCTGTATCTACCAGTTTCAATTTTCAGGTCGTGGGCACTTATTCTCAGTTTACACAACGATTGTTTA
Source organism: Littorina saxatilis (assembly GCF_037325665.1). Lineage (NCBI taxonomy): Eukaryota > Metazoa > Mollusca > Gastropoda > Littorinimorpha > Littorinidae > Littorina > Littorina saxatilis. The sequence continues at coordinate 48,595,072 of NC_090249.1, forward strand.
TATTTTCTTTGTTTTATGCATAACAGATATGGTTCCGTTTTATAATTTGTTACTATTTTTTTATAAAAATTTAACTTTGGTGAATTTCTTATTTGACCTTTCCAGAATTGTATATATTGGAGTTCCAATTTTTGACATATAACATATTTTAACCTTTTGACATTAAAAGTGGATTGATTTTTCCACACATGATCTAATCCAATGACTTGTAACAATTGTTTTACAAATGATATCCATGGATATGTTTCACTGCCTTTGGTGTACATAAGATTATATATTTTGTTCAGATGAGATGTTTTTGGAAGATCCAATATGTGTAACCAGTACGCAATGATATTACATATTATTGTAATGCTAACTGGGAATCTTCCTAATTCTCCTAGTACTGGTACTACCATAGTTTTCTTATGTACCCCAAGAATTTGTTTACAGAATTTTGAATGCACTTTTTCATGTTGATATTTACAAGTCATGCATTCTTTAAACATTTTTGATAAATCTAATAGTTCATTTGTATTAATCTGGTGTGGAAACCAGATTTCTGCACCATATGTTGATATTGGTAAAATCAAACTATCATACAATTGTAACACAACTTTTATGTTGATATCAGTTTTACGGAACGTTCGACGTAAAGCATGAAGTGCTTTGTTTGCTTGTTTGCTCAGATGATCTTGTGCTCTATTTAGATTGCCGTTTTTATGTAGTACAACTCCCAAATATTTATATTCTTCAGCTGTTTGAATAATGTCTTCTCCACAATGAAAATATATTGGCACCTTTGGATCTATTTTTGAAAATACTATTACTTTGGTTTTGTCTCTGTTGATCTGTAATCCCTATTTTTGGCAATATTCATATAAGTAATCTAGTTTCCGCTGTAGGCCTTTCTTTGTAGATGAAAAAATAACTAAATCATCAGCATATAAAAGACATGAAATTCGATCATTAGAATGAGTTTCAATTTTGGGGGAATCATTATCCAACAAGTTTTGTGTAATATCATTTATGAATATGTTGAATAAGGTTGGGCTTAATGTATTGCCCTGATGTACTCCTTTTTTCACAATTAGTTCCCTACTGTATCCATCAGAGGATTTTACACAAACTGTGGCATCAGAATACATATTGTTGATAATCTAAAAAAAATTTCCTGTTATTCCTATTCGATTTAATTTTACTAGCAATGCATCATGCCATACATTATCAAATGCTTTTTGAAAGTCAACAAAACACCCATACAACCTGCCATTTCTTAATTTTAGGGCTTGATCTACAAGTTTCTTAATAATGAATATTTGATCTGTTGTTCTATTGTTTTGTCTGAAACCAGCTTGCTCTGGAATCAATTTATTTTCCCTTTCTAAAAATGCGTTTATTCTTATATTGATGATAGTGCTGAAAACTTTCCCCAGTGTACTAGCTAATGTTATTCCACGATAATTGTTTGTATCTGTTGGACAACCGCCTTTGTATAATGGAATATTTACACCATTCTTCCAATTTGTTGGATATACGCCTGTCATAAATACGATACTAAATATTTTGTGTATAAGTGCTATTAAATTTGGAAGACTCGCTTTAATCATTTCATTAGTGATTAGTGTGTGTGTGTGTGTGTGTGTGTGTGTGTGTTTGTGCATGTGTGTGTGTGTGTGTGTGTCCCCGAAAAGAGCTGCAGGAGTAGAAGGAAAAAGGCAAGCAGTAAATATCGTTGTCAGTGCAGAGCTGTGACGTGTCTCACACACACACACACACACACACACACACACACACACACACACACACACACACACACACACACACACACACACACACACACACACACACACACACATACACACTAAACAGATAACATTTCTTCAATTTTGTAATGTTTAATTGTTCATAATACTCTGCAATTTTAACTTTAACGAGTAAAATTAAAATATTTTTTTTTAAATCAAGGAAAGTTAAGCTTCTTATACAACTTGCAATTTCTTCACATTGTACACCAACAACGTTTTGTGTGGATGTGGAACGTGGTGACAACGTAAGAGCACTACATTGTTTGGCGTTAACATTTACTGGACGAAACGCATTTGCTCAAGTTGACACAAATTGATCGATACTGTGGTCACACAAGGCAACTTTTATAGATTTTTAGGCAAAGCATGCAGTTTATGCAGAATCAATCGAATGTCTACAAATGTTTCGACAATCGGGGCACATGTCAAGTTGGGAATGGCAGAATTGGTCAAAGATAAAATTGCATTTCAGAGGATTACTTTCTTTTGTTCTTTTCTCTAAAAGAAAAAAACACCCAACACAACCAAATAAAAAACAAGTCGCGTAAGGCGAAAATACAACATTTAGTTGTAGCCCGGTAGCTCAGTTGGTAGAGCACTGGACTTGTGATCGAAAGGTCGCAGGTTCGAATTCGGGCCGGGACGGACACGGGTCAACTTTATGTGCAGACCCAGAGACGGAAGCCCTGTCCCACCCCCGTGTCATCACAATGGCACGTAAAAGACCTTGGTCATTCTGCCATAAGTGCAGGTGGCTGAATACACCTAAACACGCAGACACCTGGGTAGCGCGACTCCGTTGCTGCTAGCTTTCCACTGGGAGGAAGCGACCCGAATTTCCCAGCGATGGGACAATAAAGTAATGAAAATGAAAAAGAAAATGAAATGAACTCACAGAATGAAACTGAACGCACTCTGCATTTTTTCCGCAAGACCGTATACTCGGTAGTATCATCTGTCCACCGCTTGTTCTGAGCGTGTTTTTAATCCAAACATATCATATCTATATGATTTTGGAATCAGGAACAGACAAGGAATAAGATGAAATTGTTTTTAAATCGATTTCGGAAATTTAATTTTAATCATAATTTTTATATTTTTAATTTTCAGAGCTTCTTTTTAATCCGAATATAACATATTTATATGTTTTTGGAATCAGCAAATAATGTCAAATAAGATGAAATTGTTTTTGGATCGTTTTATATAAAAATAATTTTAATTACAATTTTCAGATTTTTAATGACCAAAATTATCAATTAATTTTTAAGCCTCCAAGCTGAAATGCAATACCAAAGTCCGGCCTTCGTCGAAGATTGCTTGGCTAAAATTTCAATCAATTTTATTAAAAAAATGAGGGTGTGACAGTGGCGCCTCAACTTTTACAAAAAGCCGGATATGACGTCATCAAAGACATTTATCGAAAAAAATGAAAAAAACGTCTGGGGATATCATGCCCAGAAACTCTCATGTAAAATTTCATAAAGATCGGTCCAGTATTTTACTCTGAATCGCTCTACACACACACACACACACACACACACAGAGACACACATAAGCCTACACACATACACCACGACCCTCGTTTCGATTCCCCCTCTATGTTAACAAGTAGCCTAGGCTAGCGTATTTTTCCCTCTTATCTTCTTCTATTTTTCCTGCTTTTTCTTTGCTTGGTCCTTCTGACGGCAGAATTCCAGGTAACATCACAGACGGTTGTATATCACAGATATAAACAGAACATTTGTAGTAAATGAAGCGGCTCCAGAGCAATACATTGCGGACGGATTAACAACAGCAGTATTTTGACAATTTGTTGATGTGGCCGTTCAGGGTGCATTGAATGCAGAATGCAAATAAATTAAAACTCTTCAAATCAATGTACACATGTTTTAGTTTCAGTTCTAGAAAATGACAACACAGGAATAGTACGTAATGTGCTTGCGCATTAACAAAACTACCAGAATTAAACTCGTTTATATTTTGGAAATTCAAACAGGTTTTAAATAACAGACTACAGGATTATCAAACCACAGAATTACTATGACAATAACTATACAACTGATGGAAGATTTCCTAATGTGTGTGGGAAAAAATGACAACGGATAAGAGAAGATCATCAGCTAAGACTGCGCAAGGCCAAAACGTGAGCAACTGATTATTACACGCCATTTCTAACCCTCTCCCACTGGCCTCGTTCGTTCAGGAAAACGCATCGACAGGGCTCAGGTCTGTTGATAAAACGAATAGATATGTTGGTCTAAACAATGTTTAAGAGCTAACCGACAAGCACATTTTCCAAAAATCTGCCCAAACAGAAATAACAGTAAAAATAATACCAAAATGCATAAGAACAAACCCAAAAACAACATGCATCGAACGTGTAACAAATCACTCAAAAGAATCAGTCAAACGCATTTACACATTCACTCTCTCTCTCTCCCTCTCTGCGAACACACATTCACACAGGCAAACGCACACACACAGCTAGACTTTTGGAACTCAAATGTATCACGCTTTATCATGTCTATGTAGACGAAAGTAATGACACAAATGAAAAGTAAACAAAATTCAAAGCATATATTTCAGTGAGGTGGCAGTTCAAGAACTGTTACGGGTATACAGAAACAAGAAAAATAGAAATAAAGTGAAAGAAAGTACATTCAATTTGCAACAAATCTGAGTTCTAAACAAAACATCACAGAACTCTTTGTAGACATTTTGAGTAAAAGAACAATACCTCAGGAATGGGGTACTGAAACAGAAACAAAATAAAAAATATTGAATGATTTCAAAAACTGAAACTTTAAAACAATGTACAATTAAATATACCTTAAAACATGTTAACAAGGTATAACAACCTTTCTGTCGTAAAATAGGTGGGTTTTTTTGTTTTGTTTTTACATTGGAATAGGCCAGAATCGGATTATAGATTAACAGAGAGAAACAAACTCGTCAAAACTTAACGTATAGAACCTCAACCCTCATGTATGACCAATCTCAAGTTATTTTTAAAATAAATGAGTCAGTCTCTTCCTTCTTCTTCTTTGTTCATGCGCTGAAACTCCAACGGTTTTGACGTGTACGACCGTTTTACATCCCGTCTTTCAGGCAGCCAGACGCCGTTTTTGGGGGATGCAGGCTGGATATTTGATGTTTCTATAACCCACCGAACTCTGACATGGACTACAGGATCTTTTCCGTGCGCACTTGGAATTGTGCTTGCGTCTACACACGAATGGGGGATAAGGCACTAGCAGGTCTGAACATAAGTTAACCTCAACCCATCAGGCGCGGCCGGGATTCGAGCCTACGATCTTCCGCTTGGGAGGCCGGCGCCTTATCCACTATAGGCCGTTTCCCCGTCGTCAGTCTCTTTCACCTTTGACCAACATGTCAGGAACTCAATCGGTCATTTGATCTATCCAAGCTAGTGTGATCGGTCTGTACATATTTTAAAATGTCAGCGAGTTTGACTTCCAGCATAAATTGTATTGTCATGTAAATGTCATGATGTAAAACGGCATGACTATAATACCTTAACACAAAATGTGGAAACCAAATCAGAATGTTAATACCTGCTAGGAACTATTTGAAAATGTGAAATCATATTACTGTACAGTTGTGCACTAACACTTCTGAACTATTTTTACATACATGTGCAATATCATATCACAATTCTGACTGATTACAACAATGAACTATTTCGTTGTGATGCTGCAATGGCATTTTGGCACAATCCATAAATACAAATCAATAACCATATTTAAGTGTATTCATTCATACTCTGCCCACAAACAAACAAAACAATCAAACATGAAACAAACGAACCAAATGTAACTTGAGAACAGTGCCGTAAGACGAATTCAACCCGGAGCTCCAACCAAATCGGTTAAAGACAAAACCAAAATCTTTCATTCTCGCGTCCCTTTACTGTCCTATTCCGCCGAGCATAGCTGATTTATTTCTGCAATACAACATTTTCAAAGACACACACAGGCCAAAGAACGCTTCCCAGCTACACCATACGATTCACTAATCCAACACAGCATGACATCAGTACCATTTTTGGAGGACGCATGCTGGGATAATGTGAGGAAGGAATGAAAACTGAGAATGTTCCATTAGTCTTATTGGTCATTAGACGCCCTGCAGACCATTGTTTGAATACGATTTTCACTCCTACTTTGTATGTGTGTAGGGGGAGTGGGGGGGCAGAGACATTTGGCATTGGGAGAATGAAAGACTCACAAATCCTCTCCCTCTCTCTTTTGTGTTTAGCGGGCAGTTTGGACGGTTATAATATCTCGTGAATAGTGTATGTTGTGATACATTTAACGCTTAAACAAGCCCACTAAGACATCCCCCCCCCCCCCCCCATTCCTAAAACTTTTTTCTTTCGCCTTTGCGGAGAGAAAAGAACCAAGACAAAAGAATAATAGAAATACCAACGAAAACGAAAAGTGCCTACCTATATGTTATTGTATTCAAGGTGTGTGGTTTTAGTCACAGAACAGAAAAAATCTCATTCAGAACTTCCGAATGTCATGCATAACACAATTTGAAACCCATAACACGATTTGAAACCCATAACACAACTTGAAACCCATAACACAACTTGAAACCCAAGGTCCAGCGAACATGTGGGTACTCAATCGTTTCATTTTTCGTTGGTTGGTTGTTGAAGTTAGTCTCCAGAACCCATTGGCTCACAGAGGTATTCACATCAGCAGGAACAATGTTTGTGGTTATACTGATGTAACACATTTTGTCCAAACATATATTAACCCATCTCTGCCTCAAACATCTAACATTTCCCAAATGTTTATCAAAACGCTTTCCTCGTATTCAATACAATTCGAGACGTGAACGAGGGCTCATCACAAGAAAAATTTAGCCTTAAAAAAAAAACCACCAACGAAGAAAAGCAAAACGAAACAAAACAAAACAAAACAAAACCACCAAGACAAGCCACTACATGACGGCGCATGCTTGCGACTTCTTGGTGTTGAGGTACAACATGGTGTCTGACTTGGGCCTGAAGCGGGGCACGGGCTTGATCTGCCTGAGGATCAGTCGGTCCTTGCTGCCAGGGGTGAAGGCGGAGGGAGGTCTGGAGTAAGGCGGGGCTGACGCGGTCTCCACTTTGTCCCACGACCTGGACAGACGGCCATTCATCTCGTCGGCGGCTCCGTCTCTCACCTGCCGGCTCTTGATGCTGGCAACGGCGCTGCGGGGGTTCTGGTCAGTCCCCGGGTCCACGATGACGTAGGAGGCGAACGTCCCGTCCCGACAGCCCACCAGCAGCGTGCGCTGGTCCGTGCACAGGGTCACGTGACAGACGGGCGCGTGCACCTCGCAGCGGGCCAGGAGAGCGGCGTCCCCCACGCGGAAGACGAAGAGCTGGGACCCCTTGTAGTACACCGCCACGGCCCCGTCCAGGGCCAGACACTGGGGAGGGGTGTCCGGGGGGTGGGGGATGTGGCCGGCGATGGCTGTGTTGTCCGACAGGTTGTAGATGCACGAGGCCTCGTCCATGCACACGGTGAAGTCGGATGAGAAGACGAGGTGCGGAGGGAAGGGGGTGTCCGGGGCGGGCTGCATGAAGTTCATGACGAGGATGCAGCCCTCGCGCACGTCAAGGATGAAGAAGCCGACCTGCAGCTGGTCCTGCTGCTTGTCCAGAGGGGCGGGCGGCGCGGAGGACGCGGCCAGCTGGGAGACGTCCACGTTCTCGCTGCTGGGGGACGGGGTGGTGGAGGGGGTGACGTTGTTGTTGACCTCCTCCACAGCCGGGGGAGGCTGGCGGCAGGTGACGACGACGGCAATACAGCTCTCCTCTCTGAGACATGGCTCCACGCTAACAACGTCCTCCATCACGTCCTCCAGACCCACGCTCTTGGCGTCGTAGCAGGTCCGCTTCATGGCCTTGGTCATGTCGAAGACCACCAGGCACGGGGATAAGAACTGCCCGGTGCGGTCGTTGTATCCCAGAGCCGAGGAAAGAACGAGGAACCGGTCGTCCGCCGTAGCCACGGGCGGAGAGCGCACGTACTTGCACGCGGCGGGGTTCTCGTGCACGCTGTGCGTGTCGCCGATGAAGTGGATGATGCTGATGTCGTAGGGGCTGTCGAAGAAGGGCTGAGGCTGGCTGAAGTAGACGATGGAGTTGGCTGAGTGGAGTGAGAGGCAGTGTCCCGGGGAGCGGCCCCACTCCTTGATGACCTTGCGCTCCGTCAGGTCCCACAGCTTGCAGGCCGTGCCGCTCACTCTGGGTGCCGTCACCACCAGCACCATGTGGCCTGAAGGCGTGATGGCCATGTCTTGCACCTGCACACACACATTCGCTTTATTGGCACTGGAGACCTCAAAGTCAAAACATGAAGCAGTACGAAGTGCATGCTGTGGTGCACACACACACACTGACTTTATTGGCACCTTAGCCCTCAAAATAGGAAGCAGCACGAAACGCATGCTAGAGTGATTTCTCAGAGTTATTTCAAAACTGAGAAGACTTCTTTTGCACTGATATTCGAACACTTTCAATCAATCAATCAATCAATGAAGCTTATATTGCGCATATTCCGTGGGTACAGTTCTAGGCGCTCTGCGGTGATGCCGTGTGAGATGAAATTTTATACGGCCAGTAGATTGCAGCCATGTCGGCGCATATTTACCTTTCACGGCCTTATTCCAAGTCACACGGGTATGGTAGACAATTATTAACTGTGCCTAAGCAATTTTGCCAGGAAAGACCTTTTTGTCAATCGTGGGATCTTTAACGTGCACACCCAATGTAGTATACACGGGGGGTGGTTCGGACACCGAAGAGAGTCTGCACACAAAGTTGACTCTGTGAAATAAATTTCCGCCGAACCTGGGATCGAACTCGCGCTGACAGCGGCCAACTGAATACAAATCCAGCGCGCTACCAACTGAGCTATATCCCCGCCCAGAAGCCTATGTTGCTCTTTCTACAACAATCAAGCAGCCTATAGCCTGTCCTTAACTCGGCGAAGTCGACTACGCAGAGTATACTGCGCGAAGCTGGCCGCACGAAGCATTAGCACTGAGTGTTCGGTAACAAGACTGCGCGAAGCTGGCCGCACGAAGCATTAGCACTGAGTGTTCGGTAACAAGACTGCGCGAAGCTGGCCGCACGAAGCATTAGCACTGAGTGTTCGGTAACAAGACTGCGCGAAGCTGGCCGCACGAAGCATTAGCACTGAGTGTTCGGTAACAAGACTTCGCGAAGCTGGCCGCACGAAGCATTAGCACTGAGTGTTCGGTAACAAGACTTCGCGAAGCTGGCCGCACGAAGCATTAGCACTGAGTGTTCGGTAACAAGACTTCGCGAAGCTGGCCGCACGAAGCATTAGCACTGAGTGTTCGGTAAAAAGACTTCGCGAAGTCTTCACGGAGTCGACTTCGGGCTCAATTAAGGGCCGCCTCTAGAGCAGTTAACAACAATTCAAGCCTATTTTCTAACAATGCATGCTGGGATGATTTCCCGAAAACACAGATTTCAGAACTGAGATGACTTCATTCGTGTAAGAGGCCTGTTGCTTTCTACGACACACAGCCTTAGGGCAGCACCAGCAATTCAAGTCGATTTTCTGACAATCAGACTCGTTTTACTATAAACAGTTCACAAGTGATATTGAAATGAATACCAGTCTAATAATTAACGTACACTCGAAACTGAAGTGAACACCCTTTTTGTAACACAGTGTGACAAAGTACAATGTACACCAAATATGAAGTTATTCGCTGAACAAATATGGGAGCTATTAGCATTTTAGAGGGTGGCACTTTTGGGGGGTCACATGCACCTTTTACATAGTTCTACTAGTGTTTACCATGTGTGGCACATGTACTATGTCACACTATGTTCAAAACTGGCAACAGTAAGGGTTATAAAGTGGAACACTTCTGTTCAGATTGCACATGTTAAACCCTAAGGGCCACTCACCTTGGAGTCATGCGTCAGGAGGTCAAGCATGGCACCGGACCGCATGTCGATGACCCCGACCTCGTCGCTGTCGCAGCACTGGACGTAGGCGATGGTGTTGTCGCTGGTGGTCAGCACGCGCTGCACGGGGGCGGTCAGCTTGTCAAGAGTGTCCACCTTGCGCGTGTCCGTCTCCACGTTCCACACGTGGATCTGGCGGCTTTTGTGGATGTGGGTCAGCAGCTGGGCGCGTTGCTTGCACACTAGCAGGGAGGTGATGATGCCGATGGGGGCCTGCAATCAACAAAGCAGTATTTTAGTCTATCTGGATGAGTTGCACGCGCTGCTAGGACACTAAGGGGGAGCTGATGATAATGCCCACGGGTGACTGCAGAACATGCAATGTCAAGACAGGTATTTCCCGAGAAGAATGAATCCTTGAGCACATCTGTTTCTGGCTTGCATTTTATTTGGGGAAGGGGCAAGTTAAAAATAGCCATGGAAGAGGGAGTCATTTGGCTATCAGTCAGCTCACTGGTAAGCTCACTTGCATGTTAGACCCTAATGCTTCCGCGCTATACCGAGATATAGAACTTATCAGTGGTTGGCACCAAGCGAGTTCGCAGCTGCTGTGTTATCTCTGCTGTGGGGGAAAGGATGAAAGCTAAAAATAGCTCAGTCTGCCTGCAGCTAAAGAGACAGAAATGAAGCCTTGGGAACAACCGTGGGAGCCTCACAGAAACGTGTACCTCTCTTTCGTAAATCAATCCAAAACAAGTGAAATGGTTCTGTATTTATGCTATACTTGCAGGTCCAAGGCCTTTCAAAATGTCAACCAGTAGGTCCGACCTCTTGCAGATCTCGTTTTCAACATTTTCTGATTTCAAACGTTACAATATATCGTTAGTTACTCATTGATTTCTGACCTGTATGGTGGTGAGGAGCTGACCGGTGGCGATCTGCCAGATGTAGATGTTGCGGAAGATGGTGGCGATGACATTGTCGCTGTCCCTGGTGAAGTCGCCCTTGGTGAACACCAGCTCCTTGTAGTGGCTGTTGGGCAGTCGGAACTCCTTGGGCACCTGGGCATTGCAACACACGTCACAACGGGCCAAATCCGAAAATTCCGATCTCATACTGTTTTTAAGAGCATGTTTGTAAGCTTAGCTTGTTGTGCTCCATTGATCCAGTTGATTGTAAGCAGTATTGGTATGTGTAATTCTTCGAATGAAATTGTTTAAACCAAATGGACCAGGTTAACATCTATAAGAGTAGGCTTTTGCCATCGAAGTGAATAGTAGAAATGTTGGAGCAACTTCTGTCAACGAATGAAAACAGATTACACACACACACACACACACACACACACACACACACACACACACACACACACACACACACACACACACACACACACACACACACACACACACACACACTCTCTCTCTCTCTCTCTCTCCTCGCCTGTTTTGGTCTGACGAAGTGCGCCACGATCTTCTCCGTCGCGCGCCGATGAACGACAAGGTTCTGGTCGGAGCGAATCAGCACGTACATGTCATTCGGCGAGATCGTCACTTCTCTGATGGCGTCACCTTGCAGCACGTCAGACAGGACAACCCTGTTGTCATCATATCCGTATTTAGAAAACACTGAAAGCGGCAAGCCAGATTTTGCATTTGAATAATAGACTAGCAAAGCATAACCATATGCCTGCCATGTAATCCTCTGAGCAAAAAAAAAGTTAGATTTTCTCAGATTTTCTGTTCATTAGTTCTGTAAATGTACCCCCATTTTGAGACTTCCTCCCTTTTAAGACCCGATTTTCGTGAATTTTTGGGGGTAAAAGCGGGGTTCCACAGTATCAGACTTACCTGTATGTCATGTCGACCTGGCCCTGGTTGAGGTGCAGCACGATCATCTGGTCGTTGAGGGGGGTAGCCAGGAACGCCCTCAGGCCGTCCGCCGTGAAGGTCAAGGCCGAAGGCTTGTGCAGAACGGGGACGGTGCACACGTGTTGGGCGGTGTAGAGGTCGTAGATCAGGAGGAACTCGTTGGAGTTGCACATGACGTGCTGCCCGCTGGGGGTGATCTTACACATTGTGGATTTGCCGTCCAGGCTGACGATCTGGAGCATTGTGCAGGACGGAACCTGAAAGTGAATACCGTTAAGCTAGTTACAGAGCGCGATCTTCTGACTCAATCTGAGCCCACCAGTAAATGTACCACTTTATCATCGTTGTTATCGATTATAAATTTAAAAAGCCTTGTCATGACAAGCAGAATTAAACTTAGAGCTGTTTTAGCAGAGATACGGACATCATGGTAGAGAAGCTGCAGTTTATAATGACCTCGCTGATGAAGAGGATACTGGTGTCAGCCGTCTCCACCACAGCACACAGCCTGTCGTCCGTCAGGCACAGCGGGCCCGCCTTGTACTTGTCGCCTCGGATCGTCACGTGTCGCAGCAGGATTATCTGCCCCAAGAACTCGCCGCTGCCCGAGTCGTGAATCTTCACCGTCTTCTCGGTCACGTGGTCCACAATGGCGAAGTAGCGACCGTTGGGTGTCACGTAAAGTTCGCCGTTGGAAGCGATGATGGTGTCCTTGACTTCGCCTGTCAGCATGTCGAACACGTAAACCTCAGGTTGGTCTGTTTTCTTGCAGAGTAGGAAACGCTCGTCGTACACAAGGCCGAGAAAATGTGCCGGGGTCGGGCAGTCCAGAGTGAATTGTAAGGACGACCCGGGTACCTGGGATAGAACGATCATTACAAAATTATGACGAGCTTACTTTAGTAAGTGGGGTCCTGATATGGCCTATTATGGTCCGCTGGACCCGAAAAGCAACAGCTAACTAACTAACTAACTTTAGTAAGTGAAGTCTAATTGTGATTTTATCGACCACAATGTAGAGGGAAAAGGGATTGCATTAATGTTTCTTTTTCTGCTTAATATTTTCTCTTTGAATGGAATGTGTAGCTCTCAAATCTACATGAAAATCCTTGGATGAAGACTGATCTCACTTGCTTGAGTTTCATTTTCTCTTACATAGAGGAATATCAGTAACTCTCACTCACTTCTGCCTTGAATGCCGAGTGCTCCATCCTTTCAATGTTTGATCAAGGGGAAAACAAAAATGGTAGGTTATTTGGAACGTTTAATTCATGACAAAACAAAATTAAACGTTCAAATAACCTACTATAGTACTATTCTCCTTTTCTGACTCTGAATGTTGGAATGTTAGCAGTCTATCTGGATTTGGATATCTTTTCGAGCAACCAAAGTTTATTTCGCCATGTCTTCTGAATGCTTGAACCCTGGTTTTGTTGTTTTACCTGAATAAAGTAGATTAACCAACCAACTCTAATCCTGAAACACTGGTCAGAGTAAACACACGTGTATTCACCCTCACAAAGTCATCCCCACTTTGGCTGACACCCACCTGTTGATAAGAAAAATTTGGCAGCAGCGCGCAGTGCTTGAGGCCCTCGATGTCACAGCTGCGGATGAGCGCGCGGATGGAGACGTGGGTGGCGTAGTACGGCAGCAGTCGCCCTGTGATCTCCGCCGGCAGGTTGTTGATGTCCTTCTCGATGGTCGGAGCCGCTGCCCGTAACGCTTCCTGGACCAACGTTGCCTGCCACAACAACACACACTTTCAGTAGAATGTCAAATTTCTAAAATCCAGAAACAAATGGACTGCCAACGTTCCAACATTCAGAATCAAACAGCAAGAAAGGTACGTTATAGGAACGTTTAATTGTGACTAAAGTTGAACACAAAACGTTGTGTTTGTTTGTTTGTTTGTTTGCTTAACGCCCAGCCGACCACGAAGGGCCATATCAGGGCGGTGCTGCTTTGACATATAACGTGCGCCACACACAAGACAGAAGTCGCAGCACAGGCTTCGTGTCTCACCCAGTCACATTATTCTGACACCGGACCAACCAGTCCTAGCACTAACCCCATAATGCCAGACGCCAGGCGGAGCAGCCACTAGATTGCCAATTTTAAAGGCTTGGGTATGACCCGGCCGGGGTTCGAACCCACGACCTCCCGATCACGGGGCGGACGCCTTACCACTAGGCCAACCGTGCCGGTCCCACAAAACGTTACAAAACAAGAGTCAACACAAGAAGCACCCAGGCTGTTAACTTCTGGTATGGGTCCAAGTGGAGGGATGGTCTTCGCCCAAAGACCACAGCAGATCCATGACTCTTTTTCTTCTTCGTTCATGGACTGAAACTCCCACGTTCACTCGTGTCTTTACACGAGTGGGTTTTTACGTGTATGACCCTTTTCCCCGCCATTCAGGGAGCCATACGCCGCTTTCGCGGGAAGCATGCTGGATATTTTCGTGTTTCTATAAACCACCGATCTCTGACATGGATTACAGGATCTGTTCTGTGCGCACTTGGTTTTGTGCCTGCGTGTACACACGAAGGGGGATAAGGCACTAGCAGGTCTGCACATAAGTTGACCTGGGAGATCGGACAAATCTCCACCCTTAACCCACCAGGAGAGGCCGGGATTTGAACCCACGACCTTCCACAAAGGAGGCCAATGTCTTATCCACTCGGCCAATGCGCCCGTCTTCTATGACTGTTCAAATTAGGGGAGTGTCAAGTAAGAGGGTAGGAACTTTGCAGGTTTGTGTTGGTCAGTAGAGGGAGCTATACGTTATTCTCCTGGCTTTGTATTTGTTTAGTCATCACGCCGTTTGAGGTGCTGGCGGGCCAGGACGAACCGGATGAGGGACTCGTTCCTCCCGATGGCTGTACGACTCTACAACCAGTCCCTGTGAATGTGACAGTATGCTAGATAGACTTGAGTGCTGTGAAATTTGACTGTGAGGACTATGGGTGATGTGAACTGTGATGTGAGGACTATGGGTGATGTGAACTGTGACTGCGGAAGGACAATGAGTGCTGTGAACTGTGACTTGGAGGACTATGGGTGATGTGTAGTAGGTGTGAGCGATGGTAGAGTAGAGGACGTGTGATTGGCGGGGGGGGGGGGGGGGGGGGGGGGTAAGAGTGAAATGTTGACGTCTGTTTACTTTGTATGATGTAATGTAATGTATGATGATGTACTATGTGTTGATTGCGTATGTATGGGGGTTATGATGTAATGTATATGTATGATGATGTATTCTGTGTCGATTGTGAATGTATGGTGGGGTGGGGGGGTATGATGTAATTTAATGTACGATGATATATTTGGTGTTTGATAGTGTATGATTGTTTGTTAGTTGTAGATTATAGTACGATGTTTGATGTTGTAATGTTTGTGCGTGTGTTATAATGCAATATGTTATGATGTAATGTGTGATGATGTATTCGGTGTTTGATAGTGGATGTATGCTTGTTAGTTGTAGATCTAGTACGATGTTTGAGGCTGTAATGTTTGTGCGGGTGTCATATGTAGCCGTACGAGGGTTCCAGTGTGTGAGTTGTGCATGGCCGGGCGCTAGAGTGCTGCATGAATGAGTAAGTGCATGTGGAGTTGTATGGCTGGGTGAATTGTGGGTTGCGTACGTCCGAGGGGCACATGTAGCCTGTGTGTCTGAAGTAGTGGGTATGTGTGCGTAAGGGTGTGCTGATATTGAACTTCAGTTGTTGCTTTGTAAATGTCTATGTATCAGTGTATTATGTCTTGCCACACACATGCCAAATGTCCTTGTATTGATGAGGACAATAACATTTCTTGTATCTTCTTGTATCTTATATCTTGTATCTAGTTGTTTTTTGTTACATTTAGTCAAGTTTTGACGAAATGTTTTAATATAGAGGGGGAGTCGAGACGAGGGTCGTGGTGTATGTATGTGTGTGTGTGTGTGTGTGTGTGTGTGTGTGTGTGTGTCTGTGCGTGTGTGTGTGTAGAGCGATTCAGAGTAAACTACTGGACCGATCTTTATGAAATTTGACATGAGAGTTCCTGGGTATGATATCCCCAGACATTTTTTCATTTTTTCGATAAATGTCTTTTATGACGTCATATCCGGCTTTTCGTAGAAGTTGAGGCGGCACTGTCACACCTTCATTTTTCAATCAAATTGATTGAAATTTTGACCAAACAATTTTCGACGAAGGCCGGACTTCGGTATTGCATTTCAGCATGTAGGCTTAAAAATTAATTAATGACTTTGGTCATTAAAAATCTGAAAGTTGTAATTAAAATTATTTTTTTATAAAACGATCCAAAATTACTTTTATTTTATTCTTCATCATGTTCTGATTCCAAAAACATATAAATATGTTATATTCGGATTAAAAACAAGCTCTGAAAATTAAAAAATATAACAATTATGATTAAAATTAAATTTCCGAAATCGTTTTAAAAACAATTTCATCTTATTCCTTGTCGGTTCTTGATTCCAAAAACATATAGATATGATATGTTTGGATTAAAAACACGCTCAGAAAGTTCAAACGAAGAGAGGTACAGTAAAGCGTGCTATGCAGCACAGCGTAACCGCAACCGCGCTAAACAGGCTCGTCACTTTCACTGCCTTTTGCACTAGCGGCGGACTACGGTCATTGTGAGAAAATGCAGTGCGTTCAGTTTCATTCTGTGAGTTCCACAGCTTGACTAAATGTAGTAATTTCGCCTTACGCGACTTGTTTGTTTTGAAATGCCACTGACCTGCTCGCTAGGGTTGAGGGCAAAGTCGGCCAGGATGTGCTGCAGGGACAGCGCCTTCATCTTATTGTACAGCCACTCGTAGTTGAAGAGCACCAAGGTGTTCAGCTCTACCTGCCGGCCAGACAGGACCAGGTGACGGGGAACCTGGTCGTACATCCTCTTGTTGAACTTTACCTGTCAAACAGACAAAAGATACGCAAGATGATGAGAGATGAAAATCGTAGTTGAACAACACCGAGGTGTTCATCTTTACACGGTGGCCTGACAGGTTTAGGTGGCGGGGTACCTGGTCGTACATCCTTTTGTTGAACTTTACTTTAATATATACTGACCCGTCTTGCTATCTATTCAACAGGTAAAGTATCATCTTGTTGTACAGCCACTCGTACTTTAACAATACCAACGTGTTCAGCTTTACCTGGCCAGGTACCTAGTCGAACATTCTCTTGTTGAATTTCACCTGCAAAATGCGAGAGAGATACAGATTCATTTTTGTCTGATGCCTTATGGATCCACTTGGCGGGATACCTGGAGGTACATCCTCTTGTAGAATTTCACCTGCAGAACAAAAATAAAGAGTAGTTGTACCGCAAAAGGGTGCTGAGCTCTACCTGCCGTCCTGACAGATCAAGGTGGCATGCGACATCCGCTCGTTCAACTTCCCCTGTAACACAAACAAACACAGAGGATGAAAGTCACTCGCTCATTTCAGTGCTTGTTATTCTCTCAGTTGCCAGCAGGAGATTGGGTTTGCCTCCACAGGTAATTCAAGTGTGGTGGACACTTGGGCTGAGATGCACGAGAAAGTTACCAACCACTGGTAGCAAGCCGTGGTGTTGGTTGACATTGAGATTTGTTGTGATTTCAACGAATCAGGCCCCGCGGTTTGTTCTCACCCGTTTGGGTGGCGCCAACTTTCGCTTCGTTCACCTCAGACCAGGATACAAAACCACCAGCCACAAAGCCAGAACAAATCCGATCCACCGCTTTCCTCACCTGCTTATCACCGTCATAACCAGGGAAAGTCAGCGGTTGCGCGGGCACCAGCCTGTCAGCCTGGGCACCACAGGGAGGGAACTCGGTCATTCCTTCAGACAGCTGAATAGGTAAGGGCCGGTTTGACCACGTGCCCAGAAAGTAGTCCGCCAGCAAAGAGTGCACGGCGATGACGTCATCCTGGTGGCTCAGGTAACGCTGTGTGACGGCCTGAACGAAACTCTCGTGCTCCCACACTGCGACAGTGACGCAGTCCGTCTCGCGCGCGAAGAGGAAGGCTTCCACGTCTCTGCGAACCTGTCAACACACAGAGATAAACGTAGCGTTGAAGCTGTACAGAAAGAACACACACTATGGGACTTACCAAGAAGCATTCTTTCAAGAATGGCGTCCTGTGTGACAGAGAAACGGTTGCCAAATCATGAGACCAACGGATAGCAGACGTGCCCTGCATGAAGGTGTTTGCAGTGGAAGGTGTCGATTACATTGTGTTTGTCTGTTTTACAAACTTTCATTAAAATGGAATCGGCAATGCAGTCACCATCCCTCCGCATTGTCAACTTTGAACACGCGCGCAGGAACGTACAAACACACACACACAACACAACGCGTTTAGCTCAAATGTACCAGAGACTGTTTAAATTTACATTACTGCTGTACACAAACTGACCCAATCTTGAATGATACAAAACAAAGCTGTCAGAGGTACCGATATCGACAGGAAAAGACATACAGTGTGGAACCCCCTTTTTAAGACCCCCCAGTTTAAAACGTCCTCCCTTTTACGACCTTGTTTTTCAGATTTCCTGTTCTCTGTAGGTTTACCACTATTTTAAGACTCCCTCCTTTCAAGTTTAAGAGCCGATTTTCTCAGAGTTTTGTAAGTCTTACTAAGGGGGTTCCCCTGAACAATTAAGACCTGGTTCCAAGGTATTATTTTTACCTTGAGCCAGACGGCGAAAGGAATACGGCGGAGTGGCGGGTGGTAGTCCCTGTACACGTGGTTCAGCACGTGATCATCCATGGACAGCAGGTCCTCCATCTCAAGGTCACTCACGCCCGTCACCGAGGCAACCATGTAGGCCATGGCACGTGACACCACAGGCCGCCCGTGATTGGCCTCAAGGCTGTGGGATATAATAAAGTAACATTATACCAGACTGTATTGTAAAAATAAATGAAAAGCACTGCCCAAGCGCACTGTGTTGTGAGTAACTTTTCAAAATAATGTTTGACAAGATCTAGTCATGTCCCTGATTCTTCTGTCCCCTTCTTTGCCATTGTGAACGCAATCATCGTCCCTGAATGCGCACACACACACAAACACACACACACACACACACACACACACACACACACACACACACACACACACACACACACACACACACACACACACACACACACACACATACCTGTCAAAGAGTTTCTGGATGGCCTCAGCACAGTTCTTGGGCAGCTTCAGCTGTGAGGTGTCGGAGAACGAGCGTAGTGCTCGGGCCTCTGTGGACAGCAGCTTCACGTACAGGGGTAGCGAGTAGGTCAGGAACCGATCTGAGAACGTCTTCACCTGCTCGTCACTAATCTTCCTGCACATCATGAGAAGGGTGGAATAGAAGGATTCGAAATTAAAAAAGAAACAGAGAGAATTATGGAAGCTGGTTCGGTTGCTAAACGCACACGTAGAAAATAAACGAACAGGCATAAGCACATACACAGTCATCAATGTTCGTGAGCAAGCATACAATCCCACGCACGTACAGAGACACAGACAGACAGACACATACACGCACCCACGCACGCGCACAAGCACGCACACACATCCACACACACACGCACGCACGCACACACACACACGCACACAAACACACACACACACACACCTAACACACTATGACACACACACACACCTAACACACTAACACACACACACACACATATCCCTAACACACTAACACACACACACACCTAACACAATAACACACACAAACACACACACCTGACACACTAACACACACACACACACACCTAACACACACACACACCTAACACATACACACACATATCCCTAACACACTAACACACACACACACCTAACACAATAACACACACACACACACACACACCTAACACACACACACACCTAACACACACACAATCATACACACACACACACATAACACACACGCACCTAACACACTAACACACACATAACACACACACAAACACACACATACACACACACCTAACACACACACACACACACCTAACACACACACACACCTAACACAGACACACGCATACACACACACACACCTAACACATATACACACACACACCTAACACACACACACACACCTAACACACACACACACACATAAACGCCCTCCCACTGGTGCCATCAACCCCGTCCGAGTGTTCCGCTTCTCACACACTTCCCAACCACTTTCCCCCATGCACATGTTCTGCGCGAACTTAGAATCCGGTTTCATTCTAGAATGGACCGGGTCCAGGTTGGAATTCTAACCCTGCGCAAGTACAGGGGTGCCATTCTAGAATGAAACCCTTGTTGCTGGTCCATTCTAGAATCGGCCGTGCGCAAGGTTGGAATTTGGGTTCAAGTTGGAATGGTCATTTCAGTTAGACTATCACACAACCAAAGCCACAAATGTGGATTTTCTGTTTGTTTTTGTTTTTTGTGTGTTTGGTTGGGTGTTTTTTTCGGGTTTTTTACACTTTACTCAAAGACATCGTGAATTGGGATTGTGATGTTCTGAAAGTGATTACGATTTTGAGAGACACTCAGCACTGATCGCTACGAACGGAAATTTCCGGACTGACAGTGTTTTGCCGATCTCGCTTGTAACTTTTAATCTTATTCATATACATGAAGTTGGTCTTCTGAATTGTGAAGATATAATGTCAACTTTTTTTTAAACCTGTGACAACAGCTCTATAACTCACTCTGTCCTTCTGTTGGTCTGTCTGTCGGTTAGTCGGTCTGACCGTCTGTCTGTCTGTCTGTCAAAAAAATTGTCAAAAAACCGGACATTTCCGAGAGGGAGACAGCGCTGACATTGCAAGCGGCCGCAACCGGCTCTCATCACAAAAACAACTGCCCTGGAAACAATACCGCCCTGGTAGTCTCCCTTGCTATGGTCTGCCTTTGTTTATTGCGTACTCAGGAGTGTCAACTTTCTTGACATGACATGACATCGCAAGATCGCCAAAGGATTTTTTCAGGGGTAGACAAATCAGCCCCATTTTATCAAAGGGAAGGTGCAGGTGGAGATAATTCAAGGGAAGACAACTCTGTCTTACCTACAAACATTACGGCCCCCTTTATTCAAGGGTTTCATTCTAGAATGGCACCCCTGTACTTGCGCAGGGTTAGAATTCCAACCTGGACCCGGTCCATTCTAGAATGAAACCGGATTCTAAGTTCGCGCAGAACACACACAACCAAACACTTTAACAACATCCCAGCTATATCAAACCCACTCCACCAACCTGTTATCCTTAGCCAAGAAGTGATCGAGAAGGTTCATAGAGTCCGGCAGACTGAGGGGCTGGAGCTCCACGAAGTTGCTGCGGCAGTCCTTGAGCAGGTCATTCCTCAGCCTGTCCAGCAGGCCGTGTGTGTCCGGCAGAGTGGTCAACACGATCTTGATGTGGCTGGGCAGCTGTATGGGCAGCCACGACATCAGGTGCGCGTTGTAGTCCGGCAGTACCTGTGAGAAAGATGCAAGTGTTTTTATCTCCCCAAAAAGTTGAAGATGTATGTAAAATGTGTGACAGCGTGAACTCTGTCATGGATTACAGGATCTTTTCCGTGCGCATTTCGTCTTTTGCTTGCGTGAACACACGAAGGTAGATAAGGTACTAGCAGGTCTTCACAGAAGTTAACCTTAACCCACCAGTTGACCTGAGAGATCAGAAAAATCCCCACCCTTAACCCAACAGGCGCGGTCGAGATTCGAATCCACGACGTTTCGCTTGGGAGGCCGGGGTCTTATCAGCTAGTAATTTGCGCCCGTCAAGGGACACCTAAATTGCAGAGAGTTTTTTGAGTCACTTGAGAAAAAGTGACTCTATGTAATCGGTCAGTGTTAGTCTGTCCGGCCGGCCGTCCGGCCGGCCGTCCGTAGACACCACCTTAACGTTGGACTTTTCTCGGAAACTATCAAAGCGATCGGGCTCATATTTTGTTTAGTCGTGACCTCCAATGACCTCTACACTTTAACGATGGTTTCGTTGACCTTTGACCTTTTTCAAGGTCACAGGTCAGCGTCAAAGGAAAAATTAGACATTTTATATCTTTGACAAAGTTCATCGGATGTGATTGAAACTTTGTAGGATTATTCTTTACAACAAAGTATTTACATCTGTAGCCTTTTACGAACGTTATCAGAAAAACAAGGGAGATAACTAGCCTTTTCTGTTCGGCAACACACAACTTAACGTTGGGCTTTTCTCGGAAACTATAAAAGTGACCGGGCTCAAATTTTATGTGAACGTGACTCCCAGTGACCTCTACACTTTGACGTCTGCTTTGGTGACCTTTGACCTTTTTCAAGGTCACAGGTATGTCTTGAAGGAAAAAAATTGAAATATCATATCTCTGAAACTATTCATCGGATTTGATTCAAACTTTATAGGATTATTCTTTACATCAAATTATTTACATCTGTAGCTTTTTACAAACGTTATCGGAAACACAGGGGAGATAACTAGCCTTTCCTGTTCGTCAACACACAACTTAACGTTGGGCTTTTCTCGTAAACTATAAAAGTGACACAGCTCTAAGAGTAACAAATGTTAGTGTGTCTACTGTTAATATGATTGCTTCGAAAAAAAATTAATGATGCTAGTTTATGTGAATTAAGTTATTGATGGGGTTTGTTTATGTGAGATTAAAGGCAGAGTAAGCCTCCCGTAAACCATCACAGATACGGTCAGGCTTTTACACACAGTACAAACACCCTTTCATTTAAACACTCACCAATTGAGAACATCCTAGGTGCCCTCCGTAAAGAGCGAACAATTTTCAAAGAATTTATTTTTGCGTGGTTTATCTTACCCCTGAGCCATCGTGAACCCGTGTGATCCAGTTTTCCTTTTTCACAATGCAGTCGTCAGTTAGTCATGAATGCGACTCGATGTGAGCTTATCTACAATAGCACGTTTTTTATGCACGAAACAACGGCTGTGGTTCACAAGAACTCTAGCGATGGCTTTTGACTGTTGAGAGGAACGGCGATTTGCACTGATAAACCGTCTGCTACGACCCTTGCGTGACCCTGCTTCCGGGCTTTTCTTTTTTTTTAAACTTTCACAACTTCGAATTGTTCTGATCTTGTCTTGATGAAAAACGAATTCTTTTATGATTAAAGAATGTTTGTGTAACAAGCTGTCAATTTATTATTTAGATTTTAAAAGTTAGGTCTAGCGCAAAAACGAGGCGCCGTTGTTGTTAACGAACAAGTCTACGAAAATAAATTCTTTGAAAATGTCTCACGCTCGACAGAAAGCAGCCAGGATGTTCCCGTCCGGTGAGCGTTCAAATGGAAGTATGCTTGTACTGTATTTAGACGCTCGGGGAGCTCTGTGATGGTTTACGGGAGGCTTACTGTGCCTTTAATGAGAGTATTTTTAATGCCAAGGTAAATATTTTGTTGCTCGATCCATGCAATCTCATTCTTCAGGTATGCATTGTGTTGTGAATAGCAATTTCTTCCTGTCCATCTGATGCCTCATATAATATTCAGAACTGCGAAAGTGACTCGATCGAGCGTTTGCTCTTCTTGTTGTGATAGGGTCTGACTGCTGTTGTCTCATGGTATGCCATTGCGAACCTTTTGGAGTTCACATGGCACATTTTTTTATTAGGCCAAAAAAAAAAAAGGTCTGTTTACGGTAACCCGACCGACCCTAGTTTTTTCGCGCGACCCTAGACTTTTTTTGGCATTTGGGGGAAAAAAAAAATCTTGTTTTTTTTTTGGCAAAATAACGTAAAAATGTTTTTTGGGAGAAAAAAAAAATAAAATCCCGACCTACCGACCCTATTTTTTTGGCCTATGTTACCGTAAACAGACCTATTTTTTTTTGGCCTCAGGGCCATTTGCTAGGACCGAACTCACTCCTGTTTGACTGGCTTTGTCTCAAAAGGGTGATTCGAGTGTTTTGTGCATTTGGTTATATATGTTTGTCAGGTGGGCGTTGTTGTCTGGCAGCACTGACAGAAGAGGTTTTCGTGTTTGTTGGAAGTCTGTATTTGCAGTAGCTGTAAATACTTTGATTACTGTTGGCTGTGGCTCAGCCATGAGACACAGAACACGGAAAGTCTATTTGACACAGATTTAGATCTCTCTCTCTCTCTCTCTCTCTTTTCTCTCTCTCTTTTCTCTCTCTCTCTCTCTTTTCTCTCTCTCTCTCTTTTTATATTTAGTCAAGTTTTGACTAAATATTTTAACATCGAGGGGGAATCGAAACGAGGGTCGTGGTGTATGTGCGTGTGTGCGTGTGTGTGTGTGTGTGTATGTGTGTAGAGCGATTCAGACTAAACTACTGGACCGATCTTTATGAAATTTGACATGAGAGTTCCTGGGTATGAAATCCCCGAACGTTTTTTTCATTTAGGGCGGGGATATAGCTCAGTTGGTAGCGCGCTGGATTTGTATTCAGTTGGCCGCTGTCAGCGCGAGTTCGATCCCAGGTTCGGCGGAAATTTATTTCACAGAGTCAACTTTGTGTGCAGACTCTCTTCGGTGTCCGAACCACCCCCCGTGTATACTACATTGGGTGTGCACGTTAAAGATCCCACGATTGACAAAAGGGTCTTTCTTGGCAAAATTGCTTAGGCACAGTTAATAATTGTCTACCATACCCGTGTGACTTGGAATAAGGCCGTGAAAGGTAAATATGCGCCGACATGGCTGCAATCTACTGGCCGTATAAAATTTCATCTCACACGGCATCACTGCAGAGCGCCTAGAACTGTACCCACGGAATATGCGCAATATAAGCCTCATTGATTGATTGATTGATTTTTTTGATAAATGTCTTTGATGACGTCATATCCGGCTTTTCGTGAAAGTTGAGGCGGCACTGTCACGCCCTCATTTTTCAACCAAATTGGTTGAAATTTTGGTCAAGTAATCTTCGACGAAGCCCGGGGTTTGGTATTGCATTTCAGCTTAGTGGCTTAAAAATTAATTAATGACTTTGGTCATTAAAAATCTGAAAATTGTAAAAAAAAATAAAAATTAATAAAACGTTTATCTTATTCTCCATCATTTGCTGATTCCAAAAACATATAAATATGTTATATTCGGATTAAAAACAAGCTCTGAAAATTAAATATATAAAAATTATTATCAAATGTTTTTTTCGAAATCAATTTAAAAACACTTTCATCTTATTCCTTGTCGGTTCCTGATTCCAAAAATATATAGATATGATATGTTTGGATTAAAAACACGCTCAGAAAGTTAAAACGAAGAGAGGTACAGAAAAGCGTGCTATCCTTCTCAGCGCAACGAATATCCCGCTCTTCTTGTCAATTCCACGGGCACTGCCTTTGCCACGGGCGGTGGAGTGACGATGCTACGAGTATACGGTCTTGCTGCGTTGCGTTGCGTTCACTTTCATTCTGTGAGTTCGACAGCTACTTGACTAAATATTGTATTTTCGCCTCACGCGACTTGTTTTTCTCTCTCTCTCTCTTTTTACATTTAGTCAAGTTTTGACTAAATGTTTTAACGTAGAGGGGGGAATCGAGACGAGGGTCGTGGTGTATATGTCTGTGTGTCTGTGTGTCTGTGTGTGTGTGTGTGTGTAGAGCGATTCAGACTAAACTACTGGACCGATCTTTATGAAATTTGACATGAGAGTTCCTGGGTATGAAATCCCCGAACGTTTTTTTCATTTTTTTGATAAATGTCTTTGATGACGTCATATCCGGCTTTTCGTGAAAGTTGAGGCGGCACTGTCACGCCCTCATTTTTCAACCAAATTGGTTCAAATTTTGGTCAAGTAATCTTCGACGAAGCCCGGGGTTCGGTATTGCATTTCAGCTTGGTGGCTTAAAAATTAATTAATGACTTTGGTCATTAAAAATCGGAAAATTGTAAAAAAAAAATAAAAATTTATAAAACGATCCAAATTTACGTTTATCTTATTCTCCATCATTTGCTGATTCCAAAAATATATAAATATGTTATATTCGGATTAAAAACAAGCTCTGAAAATTAAATATATAAAAATTATTATCAAAATTAAATTGTCCAAATCAATTTAAAAATACTTTCATCTTATTCCTTGTCGGTTCCTCATTCCAAAAACATATAGATATGATATGTTTGGATTAAAAACACGCTCAGAAAGTTAAAACAAAGAGAGGTACAGAAAAGCGTGCTATCCTTCTTAGCGCAACTACTACCCCGCTCTTCTTGTCAATTTCACTGCCTTTGCCATGAGCGGTGGCCTGACGATGCTACGAGTAAAATGGCATTGCGTTCAGTTTCATTCTGTGAGTTCGACAGCTACTTGACTAAATATTGTATTTTCGCCTTACGCGACTTGTTACATTTAGTCAAGTTTTGACTAAATGTTTTAAAGCCATATGTACTCGATGACTATACACGCTAATTGCTTTACCAACAGCTGGAGACAGACTAAATTAAGTTCTCTGCAAAATATTGTGGTCTAGGACCCCTTAAATGTTGAGATATTTGAATTTTCATTTTGATCTGGATCGTCCTATTTATAGATTTGGCAACACATGTAACGTTGATGCAAGGGAGAGAACACCGCGGCTTTGTTGACATCCTCACTTTTTCAGAGGCTAGAACAAGCTGTAATGCATGTATTATGGTCCGCGCATGGTGACGTATCGTCATTATATGGTCTTATGGTGCGTTTGACATCGATTGTGGGCAAACTACACTTTATAAACACGGGAGTGCGTTAGTATGCCTTTAACGTAGAGGGGGGAATCGAGACGAGGGTCGTGGTGTATATGTCTGTGTGTCTGTGTGTCTGTGTGTGTGTGTGTAGAGCGATTCAGACTAAACTACTGGACCGATCTTTATGAAATTTGACATGAGAGTTTCTGGGTATGAAATCCCCAGAAATATTTTTCATTTTTTCGATAAATGTCTTTTATGACGTCATATCCGGCTTTTCGTGAAAGTTGAGGCGGCACTGTCACGCTCTCATTTTTCAACCAAATTGGTTGAAATTTTGGTCAAGTAATCTTCGACGAAGCCCGGACTTCGGTATTGCATTTCAGCTTGGTGGCTTAAAAAGTAATTTATGACTTTGGTCATTAAAAATCTGAAAATTGTAAAAAAAAAATTTTTTTAACAAGAAGGGCAAAGCCCATACGACTCACATGCTTTACACATTTTTCCTACCAAAATACATGTGACCTTGACCCAAGGTCAAGGTCATCCAAGGTCATGCAACACAAAGCTGTTAATTCAAGACATAGGAAGTACAATGGTGCTTATTGGCTCTTTCTACCATGAGATATGGTCACTTTTAGTGGTTCACTACCTTATTTTGGTCACATTTCATAAGGGTCAAAGTGACCTTGACCTTGATCATATGTGACCAAATGTGTCTCATGATGAAAGCATAACATGTGCCCCACATAATTTTTAAGTTTGAAACAGTTATCTTCCATAGTTCAGGGTCAAGGTCACTTCAAAATATGTATA
>NC_090249.1:48624668-48652168 GCF_037325665.1 Littorina saxatilis
CTGACACCTGACATATGAAAACGGTTTGTTCAAAAGCGTATAACTGGACATGGCCTACATGACTGCAGCAACAAAAAAACAAAAAAACTGAGCCGGCGGTAGGAAGACCGTGCAGATATCACAGAGCACGACTACAGTTAACCAGTCTCGCTGTCTGGTTTTCGAGGAGCTGATGACCCAGTTTGAACACTGGCTGAGATTAAAAAAAATAAAAAAATCTGTGCACCACACCGGGCTGACACGTGTGGGGCGATCGAGGTCACTGGGCATGGACATGATTCACGGACTTTTTTTTTTTTTTTCCCCTGCGGACTCCGCTTATTCAGTTAATGCTCGTTTTCATATGAAGTAGAGAAATAAGACAAAGATAAGCTGGTTGTGATGGTATGTTCACATACCGGGTGACGGATGGAGGGATTGGGAAACAGGTGGTCGGTGACCTCAAGCAGACTTAGACAGAAGCAGTCATACAGCTGATTAAGCAGAGGAGGTTGCCCGGAACCATTTCTGACACCTGACGAGTAGAGAAGTAGGACAAAGATGAGCTGGTTGTGACGGCATATTCACATTCTCTCACAGACCAAGAGACGGAATCCATGTCCCTCCCCCGTGTCACCACAGTGGCACGTAAAAGACCTCGGTCATTCTGCCACAAGTGCAGGTAGCTGATTACACCTAAATACGCACACACCTGGGTAGCGCGACTCTTGTTGCTGCTAGCTTTCCACTGGGAGGAAGCGACCCGAATTTTCCAGCACTGGGATAATAATAATAACAAGAAATTCCTCCGAGGTAGGAAAAACACCCCCGTCAAAGGGAAATAACCTTCTCAGTTGGTGGCAGTGACTGAGTGAGAATGGTTATTTCCCTTTGACCATTAATATGTGCCTCTATATGTCCTTGTATAATTTTAATCCACCAATAACTCCCTAACCGTGTGTTTGACTGGTCCCAATTTTTGTAAGGACCGTCTCAGGAATGTATAGAACCTGTTCACCAAGTTTGGTGACGATCGGTCCGTTCATTCTTGAGATCTATCATCTATATGCGAACACAAACACACAAACAAACAAACAAACAAACAAACAAACACATCGACCGAAACCTATACACACCCCTATACCGGGGGTGTAATAATAATAATAAATAACTTTTCTATAGCGCGAGTCCCATCAATTGGCTCCAGGCGCTTTACAAATTCATTATAGAATAAACTAGCACAAATCAACAAGCACACAAAGCATACATTTAACTGAGACATAACACCAAGATCCCAAGCACTAAGCAAAACTTAGCGTACAATGTTAAAAGTACACACACACACACACACACACACACACACACACACACACACACACGCACGCACGCGCACACACAAAGATACCATTGACAAATAGACCATAAAGCACATGCAGGGTAGAGAGTTCCAAAACAGAATAGAGTTGTGGAGAGTCTACTCAGGCTAAGCAAAGGCTTTACGAAACAGGTATGTTTTGAGTTGTGTTTTGAAGGAGGAAAGGCTGCTGGAGTCACGGATAGAACTTGGAAGCGAGTTCCAGACGGTCGGAATCTGGTACCTAAAGGTTCTTTCACCAAAGGTCTTGGTCCTGGTTTTGGGGATGCGAAGGAGTTTTTCAGAGGAGGATCTGAGAGAACGGGATGGCTCGTAGATACTGAGGGAATGGGACAAATAGGGGGGAAGTGATTTCTCAAAACAGCGGTACCCTAACAGAGCCAGCTTGTACTCGATTCTATACTTCATAGGAAGCCAGTGAAGGGTGGTAAGTAGGGGAGTGACATGGTCTTTCTTAGACTTCTGCAGAATGAGCCTTGCAGCACTGTTCTGGACTCTCTGTAAGCGATCAAGTTCTTCAGTGGGGAGGCCGGCAAGCAATGAGTTGCAGTAGTCAAGTCGACTCAGGATCAGAGAGGAGACAAGTTGAACAGTGGCTTGGAGTGTCAGGAATGATCTGACAGAGGAAATCTTGCGCAACTCAAAAAAGGCACATCACTGTAATAGATTAAATGAAATTAATAGAGTAAATGAAATGATAAATACTGGTACACGGATTGGAAAAGAGGGTGGTTTCTTTCTTTTCTTTATTTGGTGTTTAACGTCGTTTTCAACCACGAAGGTTATATCGTGACGGGAAAGAGGGTGGTCGGTGACCTCAAGCAGACGCAGTCGGAAGCAGTCACACAGCGAAACAAACTCCCAACTGGTCACAAGCACGTCATAGACAAACAGACAACTCGACAGAAGTGCTTGTGAAGTATAGTATAATGTCTAAATGCTCCATTGATTAACCTCACTTATTTTTGTTATTCAATATACAGTTTTACGTACCTCTAACGTCAACTTTGACACAAGCTCATTACTACACACACACACACACACACACACACACACACACACACACACACACACACACACACTAGGTTTCTCTTTCCCCTCCTCTCTCTCTCTCTCTAATCTCTCTCTCTCTCTCTCTCTCTCTCTCTCTCTCTCTCTCTCTAAAAACACAGCGATACTTACCTCCAACGCCAACTTCGACACCAGTTTAGTCTTGCCACAGCCAGACGGTCCGTGCACCACAAGCGGTCTGTCCGAGAACCCGGTGACGTAGTCTTGCAACCGCTGCAGCTGTGACTGACACGGGTAGAAGTCGCTTGTGACCCGCTTGCAGCGCGACCAATGCTGCATGGCCTCCTGTGCCACTATGGGCAGCTTCTGCTTCTGCAGCAGGTCTGCGGCAGACTCGTCTACCAGCCGTTGAAGGACGTCGTGCAGCTGACTGCATAGTTTCTATAAAATAAAATAAAAGAAGATGATATCTGTTTAAGCCGAACATCCGTCTCCAGGAGACCGAGCCTAGTTACAGTAGACGGATACAGAGCTAAATTTAGCGTTGCCAGCACAAGACAACTCGAGCTACATCTGCCGCGCGCCGATGTTGGCCTTTAAGCTCATAAGTACAAATGTGTAAAGATTGTGGAAAATGAAATGCCCTACTAACCAGAAACCAGAAGATTATTCGTTCATCGGGCATTTCAACAAACCCTGCAGGGACATGACAAGACCAAGACTACAGATGGGGCATAAACCATGCACGAGAGGCACTGTACCTTTTACCACTGCGAAAAACGAACGACTTTTCCCGTCTCCAACGTTCTTCTTTGTGTTGATATTTATTTCCCCTCTCCGTCTCTAACATTCTATGGCACTGGGTTTCCTTTTTGTGTGTAGTTGATACGGCTTAAACGTACGCAAGGTCAGCCCCTTCTAGCCAAACTTGTCAAGTTCGGAATCGTTCACATTCTTGCTCAGACTTTATCAACACTTCAAAAACCTTCAAACTACACCCTAACACACTCACCTCAAGATACTCATGGTGCAGCTCAGGGTGGATGACGTCCTCGAACCTCCAGAGGACCTCGTGGGTGAGCGTGTTGGAGTCGGAGATGAGCCCACGGGCCCTGTTCCGCAACCTGATCAGGCGGTTCTGGGCCTCCGCGTCCATTTCCAGGCGGCCGTTGTGCTCGTTCACCACCAGCCCGGCGAAGGCCGGTGCCTGCGGGTCCTCGATGTAGTTCTTCAGGTCCACGACGTCGCGCAGGATCAGCACGCAGCGCTTGTGCGGGTTGTCGCTGTTGTCAATGCCCAGGTGGACTTCCTTCTCTAGGTCTGTCATAAGAGTGATTTTACACTGCTGTATTCAATATTTGGTTGAAACGACTTTATTTTGCGATTACTCGTACAATTAATTTTAGTTATGGAGCACAAGCGAAGCTTCCGTGCTTTTATAAATAAAGTGAAATTTGGAGGAAGACTGTTGTACAACACGTCAGAACAATTATAACAAAGTAGATGTACTATATATATGTATTATCCTACATACGTGAGAGAGACACCCGTGAGATAATAATCGTTCAAATCACACGTGTGTATATCATGTAAATGAGGTCATGTCAAGCAAGTCTGGCAGGGACCTGTTTTTCCACTGCTTATGATGCCAAAGTCACCGAGACAAACGTCATTATAGAAACAAAAATTGCGCTCGCTAATTACCCTCGATGAATCTTTAGAACTAACACGTCACGCCACACTTTCAGAGTGACGTTTCTTTGCTTTGACGTAATAGATTGCACGAGGCTTTAGAAGAGATCGAGGTTCCAAAACAAGCGTCTTCAATTTAGCTGCCTCGACTGCAAGACATTTTCAGTAAAATACATTTAAGTACAGTATGTAGGATAAACAGAATACTACATGGCTTGCTGTGTCGTACCAGATTTACACTCGTTGCTTTTTCAAATAATGAACAGCTCGCTTTCGCTCGCAGTTCAATATTTAAAAAAACAACTCGTGTAAATCTGGTACGACACAGCAAGCCATGTAGTATTCTCTATTTATATACAGATGTACTGGTGTGACTATATTTACAGTCATTGTTGATGGAGAAAACACACACACACACACACACAGACACACACCCACACACAGACACACACACACACAAGAAGGAATCTTTACCTGACATATAGTATCTGGACCTGGTATCACTGTCCAGAGCACCGTCCAGGTAGGCCAGCTCCGCCCCCTTCTGTAGCAAGACACACAGTTCCTTCTGTAGCTCCTGCCACTGGTTCTCTGCCATCTGGCGAACTTCTTCGTTCTCCTGAAAATCACACATATAAACATCAGTTATTGTCAGTCACAGATCTAAACAGCTCCTTCTGTAGCTCCTGCCACTGGCTCTCTGCCATCTGACGAACCTCTTCTTTCTCCTGAAAATCATACAATATCCCTTGTTGTCAGTCACAGTTCTAAACAACTCCTGTAGCTCCTGCCACTGGCTCTCTGCCACCTGACGAACCTCCTCGTTGTCCTGAAAATCACACACACAAACATCAGCTATTGTCAGTCACAGATCTAATTCACAAAGACACAAATCCTTCTGTAACTCCAGCGATTTCTGAAAGTAATTCATACATTGACAGTGTTACTCATTTATCTAGTACTGCATAGTTAGATCTAGTCACATATGTAATAACGTAACAAGATACAGTTCATTTTGTAGCTCCTGCCCCGGGCTCTCTTCCATATGACGTACCTCCTCGTTCTCCTGAAAGTCATCCATACAATGACTGTTTTTCATAGAATAATCTAGTTCTGCACAGTTACATCTAGTCACAAATAATAGTAACGTAGCAAGATACAAATCACTTTTTAGCTTCTGCCACTCTCTGCCATCTGACTCTTGTCAACACATCACACACATCTCTGACGGACGGGCAAACAGATGAACATGCGTATTCAGCAATCTGAGTCATCGCGCTTTTTAAACAAACACAGCTCTTTGTGCATATGTGAGCCTCCACCACGAAATGAGTCGCATGTCATCTCGCGCGGTTCTGCGCCAGGCTTAATATAAAGTTGGCCAAAAAATTATTGCAACAAATTTCAAACCCAAATTAAAGCATAAATTCCTGTGTCATTTAATTAAAACTGTATATGCCAAAGAAGGCCGTTCACTTAACCTTCAGGATCACCTTTTGGATTGAATATTTATTTTACAGGGACCACGTGACCGCCGCTCAAGTAAGGGTACCCTCAAAATCGACCAGACAAAAACGGAAGAGCCGAATGAAAAATCGACAAAAAATCACAATAGGCAAAACTTTGCAACTTTGACATACTAGAAGAAATTCAAACCAATTATCTACCCTGAACAGATTATTTTGCTTTGCTACCTTGTGTATTGCGCGTGCTATGCTATTCCTACTGATGCAGGTGTCGATCGCAAGAGCGGTCAAAAACGGAACGTTTTACGTCAATTTATATGGGTATCATGCCAAAAAGTGCTACATTTTAGCAATGACTTAGTGGATTGCTTTGAAACTTTCAGAATATTTTACCAACATACTAGAGATACTTTGTGCGAAAGTTTCGATCGTTTCGGTTATTTATCCAGATGTGACGCAATGTTTCGGAAAATGTTGTTAAACTTGTCATAGGATTGTTCACTTGTGTCCAAAAAATTCATGACTTTTGCATATCTACAGATAAATGATTGATACAGATTCTGTCTAATTTTCATTTGCGTGTAGCTGTTGGTGTTTTTTGTTTTTTGTTTTTTCTTTTTTTTTCTTTTTTTTTCTTTCTTTTTTTTCTTTTTTTTCTTTCTTTTTTTTACCACCAGCGCCTTGGAGCATTGGAAAATTGACTTTTCTGTGACGGTTGAAGTACGATCGAGTTTATCGAATTGCTTGTGCATTTCCTGCAGATTCCTGCCTTTACAGTGCATACATCTTTGTTCTTCTTTTTTAAACTTTGTTTTCTAGATTAATTTGAATTGTTCTTGTTTTTTTTTGTATTCTACGAGATTTCTACTCACTCATTTTCTCTTACAGAGATTGTTTTCATTGTGTACTGTTTAATAAGTCCATGACTGTATCTACGAATTCCTGGCCCGTTAAAGACGGTCTAAGAGTTGGACATTTGAATATTAATCATGCCATAAATAAGCTTGATGAGGTAGCAGCTATTCTTCTCAACTCAGGCAAATACTTTCACATTTTTGGACTCTCTGAGTCGAGACTTAACAGCAATATCACAGATGTGGAAGTTAAGATTGAAGGATATAATGTCGTACGTCGAGATCCATCATCAACAAAAGAAATTGGTTTGCTTGTTTATATCCACGAGTCCTTAACGTTTCATAGACTTCATCACTTAGAGCAACATTCGGTTGAAACAATATGGCTGGAATTAAAATTGCGTAAATCAGCGCCAGTCTTGACCGGTTTCTGCTACAGGAATCCAGCTGAACATGTTAACTGGTTTGATAATTTCGATAACATGATGGACGCTGTCAGCCTTGAATCCAGAGAAATTATACTTTTGGGCGATTTTAATCTTGATCTTCTGAAACCCAACAAGTGCTGGATGGAAAAGTTATCCCTTCATAATTTACAACAATTAGTAACGATTCCAACAAGAGCTGTTGGTGTTAATTTGCTAGTCATGCAAACACATGAGGAAAAAATGGAACGTTCACGCTGTTTCGCGCTTACAGCTGTTAATTATCGCTGCGTGCCTCTTAACACATGCTACGGTCACGCTTGGCTGGGCATCGCTGTGACACCAGAATCATCGCTTAAATATGTAGCGTGTTTACTGGTCCAGCAAATTTGCGTCAGTACTTACACGCACATAAAACTTTAGCAGTGTGTGTATCAATCATTTTTCTAAAGACATGCAAAGTCATACATTTTTTTTGGACCCAAGCGAACAATCCTATGACGAGATTAAAAACTTCTTTCGAAAAATTGCATAACATTTTAACAAACACCTGTAACAATTAATCATTTCGCTCGAAGTATCTCTAGTATGTTGGTAAAATATTCTGAAAGTTTCAAAGCAATCCACTAAGTCATTGCTAAAGTGCAGACTTTTTTGTCATGATACCCCTAAACAAGAAGGGCAAAGCCCATACGACTCACATGCTTGACCTTCTGCTTTACACATTTTTCCTACCAAAATACATGTGACCTTGACCCAAGGTCAAGGTCATTCAAGGTCATGCAACACAAAGCTGTTAATTCAAGACATAGGAAGTACAATGGTGCTTATTGGCTCTTTCTACCATGAGATATGGTCACTTTTAGTGGTTCACTACCTTATTTTGGTCACATTTCATAAGGGTCAAAGTGACCTTGACCTTGATCATATGGGACCAAATGTGTCTCATGATGAAAGCATAACATGTGCCCCACATAATTTTTAAGTTTGAAACAGTTATCTTCCATAGTTCAGGGTCAAGGTCACTTCAAAATATGTATACAATCCAACTTTGAAGAGCTCCTGTGACCTTGACCTTGAAGCAAGGTAAACCAAACTGGTATCAAAAGATGGGGCTTACTTTGCCCTATATATCATATATAGGTGAGGTATTCAATCTCTAAAACTTCAGAGAAAATGGGAAAAATGGGAAAAATAGCTGTTTTTTAGACAACATTTATGGCCCCTGCGACCTTGACCTTGAAGCAAGGTCAAGATGCTATGTATGTTTTTTGGGGCCTTGTCATCATACACCATCTTGCCAAATTTGGTACTGATAGACTGAATAGTGTCCAAGAAATATTCAACGTTAAAGTTTTCCGGCCGGCCGGCCGGCGACTCGGGTGAGTACATAGACTCACTTTTGCTTCGCATGTGAGTCAAAAATGACGCAAAAAGTCCCGTTTTTGACCGCTCTTGCGATCGACACCTGCATCAGTAGGAATAGCATAGCACGCGAAATACACAAGGTAGCAAAACAAAACAATCTGTTCAGGGTAGATAATTGGTTTGACTTCCTTCTCGTATGTCAAAGTTGCAAAGTTTTGCCTATTGTGATTTTTTGTCAATTTTTCATTCGCCTCTTCCGTTTTTGTCTGGTCGATTTTGAGGGTAACCTTACTTGAGCGGCGGTCACGTGGTCCCTGTAAAATAAATATTTAATCCAAATGGTAATCCTGAAGGTTACCTGAACGGCCTTCTCTGGCAAATAAAGTGTTAATAAAATGACACGGGGATTAATGCTTAAATTTGGGTTTGAAATTTGTTGCAATAATTTTTTGCAACAAAGTTGCAATTTAAAAGTTTAAGTCCGGAGAGTGTCTGGTAACAGTGTGGGGGTCACCTTAGTCACAGGCTTATAACTCAAAAAGTTTTCGCTCTTTTCTAAAACGGTTTTTACCACTGGATAGAGAATAAAAAATTCTTTAAGAACGTGTAAAAATATGAAAATCATGAAAAGGTGAAATGCGACTCATTCCGTGGTGGAGGGTCACATATATGTCACTCGTGTAAAAGAGCGCACGTAAAAGAGTGTTTGTGGAAAAAGAAAGACTGGAACAATGTTCGAACGTACTTAATTTACAATATATCTAAATAAATGTATCGATGAGCAACTCACATTCACTGTTACTGAGAATACTTATTTATTTCAGGCTTACGTTTTGGATGTCTGGAATGATCTCGCTGACGTCCTTGATGACGTAGACAGCCGGCACGCTGTTGGTGTCGATGACGTAGCTCTGATCCAGCAAGGGCGCATTGCGCGTGTCGCGTGCGCGGTGAGTATGTAGTGCCACTCGTATGACTTCATATTCCTCAGCCACTATGGAGGTGGGCAGTGGTAGAGGACCGTATTTCTGTCCGATGAAAGCCTAGAAAGAGAAACATAGCAAATCGGTAACAAAAACAATAGCAATAAACACACACGCACACACGCACACAACAAAAAAACGGTGGCCAGTTGGTCAACCCGAAAGATACCCCCCTTCCCGTGCAAAACGAACATTTACACCACCACAGATCTGTCCAAGTTTTTACAGGGGAGAGAAGCATCCTTAGATACTTATAACAAATATCTACAGCCAAGCTACTTCCTGTGCACAGTGAATCCCCCCCCCCCCCCCCTTAAACGATATCCCACAGTGTTACAGCTGTCTGTGTTAAAAAAAAATACGTAGTTCAGAAAAAAAAATCAGATTTTGCAAACAAAGAATGCAGCCGGACTGTAGGAACTTCAGTGTGGTGTGAGTCCAAGGTAAATTATTGTCTTATCCCGTGTAAAAGCCTGGACAGTTCTGTGATGATTTACAAGATGATTGTCACGGGAAGGAACATACCTTTAACGATTTAAAAGCAAACACATCAAAGCAAATCTGAACAAGTGCCAGAGCTTTAAACTGAACATACAATATGCTTCAACGGATGTCCGCCTGGGCAATATTAGGATCTATTTGCACTATTCAACTGAGTCAATACCTGAAAGCAGGTAGCGATGTGTAAACAAACTCGAAACAAATCAATACAGCTTTCCCATTTATAACACACACACACACGTGCGCATCCAGAACGATGCAAAAGACAAATAGGGGAAGGGACCCTAATATGGACTGGCTAGTTATATGGACCACCTCTTTTTCTGACAAACTAACGGTGCTAGAGCGCTCAAAACAATTTAATTCGCCACAGCTAACCTATCTGAATAACAAAACAGTTGCGGATGCTAACTTACGAACTGCCCGTTATGCCGGTTGGCGGATGCACTAACCACACGACCGGTTAGGCTTTCAGACTTTTTTCTTTTTTTTTACACTTCTGGCAGTGTTCACTCTAAATTTGACGCTTATAGGTGCCCAGGCTTCTTATATGGAACAGTTGTGAACTTTTCTGTATTTTGGTTTTGCTTAATGTCTATCGAAGCTAATTTGTGCTAACTAGGCCTAAAAGTTAACTGAAGAGAGAACTAGTACCAAGCATAAAATAAAACTTCTTCACAAGAATACAAGCTAGTAATCAGTTTAAAACAAAAAGTTATCCATATTCAGGACCTAGTAAAATGCAAATACATGCAGGAAACCACGTGTTCCGGCGTACGTAACTCATAATATCAGCAGAACAAGCAGGAGTTTTACTAATATTTCAAATCACACAAGAGGAGAATAACAATATTGACAACAGCATGAACTGGAATTCTGTAATTGCACATAAAATATTTGATAGTCACCCGGCTTGGTGTGAGCGGTCTTTTATGGGCAAATAGTTTCAACATCCGATAAAACAG
The DNA here is from genome assembly GCF_037325665.1 of Littorina saxatilis. NCBI lineage: Eukaryota > Metazoa > Mollusca > Gastropoda > Littorinimorpha > Littorinidae > Littorina > Littorina saxatilis. The sequence continues at coordinate 48,635,288 of NC_090249.1, forward strand.
AAACCACATCCATAAAATACTGAAATGGAGTCATGCAAGAGGCTTACACGGGTATATTTGGGGAAGAAAAAAATTACAGAACAAACATGCATTACAAAATGGCTTTCACGAACTGTCGGGAATAAATCGGTCGGTTTTGGTTATGGGTTGTGGAAGAGTTTGCTTAAAGGCACAGTAAGCCTCCCGTAAACCATCACAGAGCTCCCCGAGCGTCTACACACAGTACAAGCATACTTCCATTTAAACTCTCACCGGACGGGAACATCCTGGCTGCTTTCTGTCGAGCGTGAGAAATTTTCAAAGAATTTATTTTCGTGGACTTGCTCCTCTACAACAATGGCGCCTCGTTTTGGTGCTGGACGGCTGTTATGAATATGAATACCGGAAATCACGCCCGGACAGTAAGCCTCCCGTAAACCATCACAGATACTGTCAGGTTTTTACACACCGTACAAACACCCTTCCATTTGAACGCTCACCAAACGGGAACATCCTAGGTGCCCTACGTAAAGAGCGAGCAATTTGTAAAGAATTAATTTTGCAGATTGTCTCGAACACTTTTTGGACCCATCCGGAACTCAGGTCAAAAATGAGTTACTTCCCTTCGGGTCTCATTCTATCGATGTAAACTGGCGATAGCCGTGGATCGATGATTATCAGAATGTTTTTGGACCGTGGTGCGTTTTTGCGCTAGACCTAACTTTTAAAATCTAAATAATAAATTGACAGCTTGTTACACAAACATTCTTTAATCATAAAAGAATTCTTTTTTCATCAAGACAAGATCCCCCGGAAGCAGGGTCACGCAAGGGTCGTAGCAGACGACGGTTTATGCATATATCGCCGTTCCTCTCAACAGTCAAAAGCCATCGCCAGGTAATACGTTGCAAGCCCCTGGAGCAATTTTTTTATTAGTGCTTTTGTGAACAGGAAACAATTAACAAGTGGCTCTATCCCATCTCCCCCCCTTTCCCCGTCGCAATATAACCTTCGTGGTTGAAAACGACGTTAAACACCAAATAAAGAAAAGAAAGAATTAACTACACTGTTTGCTATGCCTGCGTGCACTCTCATTGTGCGAGTGACTTAATTGTGTATTTTTGTTTGCTTAAATGCCCTATGGGCCTAAAGCCGAAATAAAACCTTGAAACCTTGATGTCTTCCCGTCAGTGGATAACTTACCACGAAGTTAGGACCAGCTGACAAGGTCTGACAATTGAGAATCTCCTGGATCTTCATGGTGGGAAGATCTTTGTCCAGCGCTTGCTGCTCTGCAGGCATTCCCCATGCTAAATCCACCATCTGCAACAACAACGTTTAGCGTCAATTTTCCCTTACTGACAATACCACAAGAAAACAAAATGCCCCAGGAAAAAACGAACAAAATCAAATCCATATTTTTTTTTAAACGTAAACAAATTCATTCGCTCGACTTCCTGACAAGTGGACGTAAACTGATTCTATGAAGATAAGTTTTGTGTGAATATTTGTTTTTATCCTACAAACGTGAGAGAGACACTCGTGAGATAATAATCGTTCAAATCACACGTGTGTATATCATGCAAATGAGGTCATGTCAAGCAAGTCTGGCAGGGACCTGTTTTTCCACTGCCAAAGTCACCGAGACAAACGTCATTATAGAAAAAAAATTGCGCTCGCTAATTACCCTCGATGAATTTTTAGAACTAACACGCCACGCCACACTTTCAGAGTGACGTTTCTTTACTTTGACGTACTATATTGCATGAGGCTTTAGAAGAGATCGAGGTTCCAAAACAAGCGCCTTCAATTTAGCTGCCTCGACTGCAGGACATTTTTAGTAAAATGCACGTAAGTACAGTATGTAGGATAAGCAGAATACTACATGGCTTGCTGTATCGTACCAGATTTACACTCGTTGCTTTTTTCAAATAGTGAACAGCTCGCTTTCGCTCGCAGTTCAATATTTAAAAAAACAACTCGTGTAAATCTGGTACTGTAACATTCTGCTAAAACATAATCTATGTTTTATGTCCAATACCAAATATCAGTACATGGGAGATAACCACCTACTTTACATGTACTATAACCAGAAGAGTGGTTCCCCCTCTTCCCTAACTAAGATGGCTGAATAAACACACATGTATTTTACCTCTGTCTCCTCTCTTCTTTGCAAGGCATGGCATCCCCGAGACGCTTATGAGCGACATAAGCGACGCTTATGAGTCGGAGGAAGAGACATAACCACCTACTTTACATGTACTATAACCAGAAGAGTGGTTCCCCCTCTTCCCTAACTAAGATGGCTGAATAAACACACATGTATTTTACCTCTGTCTCCTGAGTCCACAATCCGAGTGAATCCTTCATAATACACACACCATCAAACATTACATGGTGTCAGAGCTAAGTACAGAGACTTTTCTTACCCAATCGACCCATATTTGTGTATAAAACAATGTCTGCAACGCAGAACCATCCTCAGATTGACTGGTCAAAGAAAGACCTGCATGCTGAATGGAAGAAATTCAGGCAGCATGCGGACCTGATGTTTGCTGGCCCCCTGAAAAAGGCAACTGACTCTGAGAAGTGTGCCTACCTCCTCATCTGGGCAGGAGAAAAGGGCAGAGACATCTTTAACTCATGGGGAATGTCAGAGGAGCACAGCCAGAGCATGACACACCTGTGTGCTCAGTTCGAAAAATACACTGCCCCGAAGAAAAACAATCTGTTCACCAGATACATGTTCCAAGAGAGGAAGCAGCAGCAAGGAGAACCTCTAGAATCATATATAACTGACCTACGAAACCTAGTCAAAGACTGCGGGTACGATAAACCCGAAGAAATGGTCAGAGACAGAATCGTCTGTGGTATCCAGTCGCAAGAAGTCAGAGAGAAACTGCTGACAGAGGGTGACGCCCTCACGATGGATAACGCCATCTGCATCGCGACGACCCACGAAGTGACAAAACAGCATCTTGCCTCCATGGCAGCAAGCGGTGAAACCATCGACGCCATCAGGAGGAAGAGACACAGCCCTCCAAACAGCCACCGGCAGAGCGGCCAGAATGACACTTTCAAGTGCAGAAACTGCGGAGGGAAACACGGACGAAAGGAATGTCCAGCTTTCGGCAAACAATGCCTGTTCTGCAAGAAAACGAACCATTTCGCAAAAGTCTGCCTTGCAAAGAAGAAAGGAGAGAAGAAAATACACAGCATCAATGAAGAAGACGACGAAGAATCAGTCTACATCGACGCCATTACCAGTGGCAAAGATCAGCCAAACGCAGCATACACAAATGTCGACACAAACACAGGGGACACCGTCCGGTTCAAGCTCGACACAGGAGCCCAGGTGAATGTACTCCCATCAACGGTGTACGAAAAACTCACCGAGAAGCCTGCGCTCCAGCCAAATGACAACAAACTCTACGGCTACACAGGACAACAGCTGCAAGTCAAGGGCAAGATCACAATGGAGTGCACCTACAAAAGAAATACATACAAGGGCACTTTTCACATTGTAGACACCCCCGCCAGCTCCCAACCAATCCTGGGACTGCAAGCCTGCATACAACTAGGCGTCATCAAGATGATCCTAGCCATCGGCACCACTCCTCCCATGACAGAAGCCAGCGTCATCGGCCAGCACGGCCAACTCTTCAAAGGATTAGGAGAACTGGAAGGAGAGGTGACCATACACCTGAAGGAGGAAGCAACGCCCGTCGTACATCCACCACGCCGAGTCCCACACGCAGTGAAAGACAGGCTGAAAGAAGAACTCCATAGCATGGAACAACAAGGCATCATTTCCAAAGTCACCACCCCAACAGACTGGGTAAACTCGCTGGTCGTCGTCGAGAAACCAAATGGAAAGCTGAGGATCTGCTTAGACCCAAGGGACCTCAACGCCGCCATTAAGCGACCACACTACCCCATGCCGACTTTGGAAGACGCTCTCTCGAAGATGACAGGCGCCAAATATTTCTCAAAGCTAGACGCGAAATGTGGATACTGGCAGATGAAGCTCACCGAGGAATCATCATACCTCACCACATTCAACACTCCCTTTGGTCGCTACAGATTCAACAGGCTTCCATTCGGAGTCATCAGCGCTCAAGACGATTTCCAGAGGAAGATGGACGAGATCTTCAAAGGAATACCTGGAGTCACACCCTTAGTTGACGACGTCATCGTCTCCGGCAAGACACGAGAAGAACACGACGCCAATCTCCGAGACGCACTCAACAGAGCAGCCTCCAAGAACCTGAAACTGAACCCAGAAAAGCTGACAGTCGGAGCCCAAGAAGTTGAATACTTTGGCCACCTCATCACCGCTGAGGGTCTGAAACCTGACCCCGCCAAAGTAAAGGCAATCCAAGACATGCCCCCACCCAACGACAAGAAAGAGCTTCACACTATGCTGGGGATGATCACATACCTAGCAAAGTTTGCCCCACAGCTGTCAGAGACAACCAAGCCGATGAGAGACCTGCTCAAAGAAGACGTCAAGTTCATCTGGGATGAACAGCAACAAGCTGCCCTGCAGAAGGTCAAGAACGCAATCACAAGCAAACCGATCCTATCCTTTTTTGACCCGAAGAAGGAAGTCAGACTCGAGGTCGATGCCAGCAAATCTGGACTTGGAGCTGCAATCTTCCAAGACGGCAACCCTGTGGCCTTCGCCTCGAAATCCTTGACCTCGGCGGAAGAAAACTACGCCCAAATAGAGAAAGAACTGTACGCGATACTTTTTGGCTGCCGCCGATTCCACCAGTACCTCTACGGCCGTGAAGTGCTTGTCCACTCTGACCACAAGCCACTGGAGAGCATCACAAAAAAGCCCCTGGCAGCCGCACCACCCAGACTTCAGCGCATGCTTCTACAGCTCCAGAAGTACAGCCTGAAGATCGTACACGTCCCCGGAAAGAGTATCCCTGTCGCCGACACTCTTTCCCGGAAGTTCATTCCTGCCGAGCCTGGGGATGACACTGAAGCTGACCTCAACATCCAGGTACACAGCGTCATCAATAAACTGCCAGTCAGCGACAAAAAGATGGAAGAGCTGCGTATCGCAACGCGAGACGACCAAGAACTCCATCAGCTGAAGGCAGCCATACAAAATGGCTGGCCTGATGAACGGCAAGAATGTCCACCCAAGATACAAGAGTTCTACAATCACCGAGACGAACTATCCATCATCGATGGCATCATCTTCAAAGGAGAGAAAATCCTCGTCCCACTCGCTCTTCGTCCCGAAATGCTGGCCAAAATCCACTCCAGTCATCTCGGCATTGAAAAGACCAAGCAGAGGGCCCGAGAAATTCTGTTTTGGCCAGGAATGTCTACAGAAATCCACAAAACTGTCGCCTCCTGTCCTATTTGCATCCAGAAACAGAACTCCAATCCCAAAGAACCTCTCCTACCCCACACTGTCCCAACCCGTCCCTGGCAGAAGATCGGCACTGATCTCTTCACCTGGGAGAAGAAAGACTTCATGGTGACAGTTGATTACTACAGCCGATATTTTGAAGTCGACGAGCTGACCACGACCACATCTGCCACCATCATCCGGAAGCTGTCCTCACACTTCGCAAGACATGGCATCCCCGAGACGCTTATGAGCGACAACGGACCCCAGTTTGGCTCAGAAGAGTTCCAGCAATTTGCAGTCAGCTGGGATTTCCAGCACACAACATCCAGTCCTGGTTACCCACAGTCCAACGGCCTAGCAGAAAAGACAGTCCATACTGTCAAGGACATCATGACCAACGCCAAGGCCAGTGGCACCAGCGCTCTACAAGCGATCCTGGAATATCGCAACACTCCAGTCGACAACCTGGCTTCCCCAGCCCAACTCCTGATGGGTAGACAACTGCGCTCTATCCTGCCCACCACCAAGCAACACCTGCAACCCAAAACCATCAGACCTGCAGATGTCAGCGCCAGACGTAACGAGAAGCAGACCAAGATGAAGCAGTACTACGACCGCAGTTCCAGACCCCTACCACCAGTGAAGCCCGGCGACGCTGTACACGTCCAGCTGAAGAAGGGAAACGACTGGCAGCCAGCCACCGTCACCGCCTGCAGCAGCCAGCCACGATCCTTCGTGGTGCAAACCAGCAACGGCAGCACCTACCGCCGCAACCGCCGGTTCCTGAAGAAGTCCAGACTGCCTTCACCGCCACCAACACCAGAGCCGGTCAGCCCAACAGCAGCCCCAGCAGTCTCCAAGCCTGTACCAGCTGATGTCCAGTCCGATGTGCCACCAGCCCCGCCAGCGCCCAGTGCCTACACCACCAAGTCAGGCCGTCATGTCAAAGCACCAGACAAAATGGACATGTAGTTCTCACCAGTTTACTGCGGTGCACCATCATTTCTTGAAATGATTGAATGTTAGACAACAAACACATATGTACAAACATGCAAACACCTCACACTAGGACTGTGCTATGTTTTTTTTTTTTAAAGACACTGTTGAAGGATGCAATTGACTAATACCGACCCGCATCAAATTTCCTTTGTGTAAAGACACTGCTGAAAGACACTGTGTTGAACTGCAAGCACGCATCAATATTTCTGTGACTGTGTGCTAAGACAATAATAAGTGTAATCAATGTCTCATTACCTACAGTATTATTGCAAACAATTATAATTGCCATTCTAATACCAGACAGTATTAATGCTAAATCTATGTGAAAAAAAATCTAGTCAATTCCTTATTTTACATATTATGATAACTTTCATTTGAAAGAAAGGGAGATGTAACATTCTGCTAAAACATAATCTATGTTTTATGTCCAATACCAAATATCAGTACATGGGAGATAACCACCTACTTTACATGTACTATAACCAGAAGAGTGGTTCCCCCTCTTCCCTAACTAAGATGGCTGAATAAACACACATGTATTTTACCTCTGTCTCCTGAGTCCACAATCCGAGTGAATCCTTCATAATACACACACCATCAAACATTACAGGTACGACACAGCAAGCCATGTAGTATTCTCTATGTCTGTTCACTTAAAAGACCGTTGGGTCGAAATATCTGTGAATGTATTGTTTTGTCAATAATAAACGTTCCAACAACCTACCTTTCTTGTTTTTTGATTCATGTCTGTTAAGGCCACACACAAGAATATGTTGGTTTAGGGTAACCCTATTTCCCTCCCCCCCCCCCCCCCCCAGCCTAAAACTTTTTTTTCATTCATCAAGAAAAACAAAAAACTTTTGCACATTTTGCGAATCATACCGAGACTAAGGGAAGTACCCTCCTTTAAAATCGACTAAATTAAAAGAAGAAAAACAAGTCGCGTAAGGCGAAATTACTACATTTAGTCAAGCTGTGGAACTCACAGAATGAAACTGAACGCACTTGTGCAAAACGGAGTGAAACTGACGAGCCTGCTCAGCGCGGTAGTGGTTTAGCACGCTTTTCTGTACCTCTCTTCGTTTTAACTTTCTGAGCGTGTTTTTAATCCAAACATATCATATCTATATGTTTTTGGAATCAGGAACCGACAAGGAATAAGATGAAATTGTTTTTAAATCGATTTCGGAAATTTAATTTTGATCATAATTGTTATATTTTTAATTTTCAGAGCTTGTTTTTAATCCAAATATAACATATTTATATGTTTTTGGAATCAGAAAATGATGAAAAATAAGATGAACGTAAATGTGGATCGTTTTATAAAAAAACCATTTTAATTACAATTTTCAGATTTTTAATTACCAAAGTCATTAATCAATGTTTAAGCCACCAAGCTGAAATGCAATACCGAAGTCCGGCCTTTGTCGAAGATTGCTTTACAAAAATTTCAATCAATTTGATTGAAAAATGAGGGTGTGACAGTGCCGCCTCAACTTTTACAAAAAGCCGGATATGACGTCATCAAACACATTTATCGAAAAAAAGAAAAAAACGTCCGGAGATATCATTCCCAGGAACTCTCATGTCAAATTTCATAAAGATCGGTCCAGTAGTTTGGTCTGAATCGCTCTACACATACATACACACACGCACAGACAGACAGACAGACAGACACACACACACACACACACACACACACACACACACACACACACACACACACACACACACACACACACACACACACACATACACCACGACCCTCGTCTCGATTCCCCCTCTATGTTAAAACATTTAGTCAAAACTTGACTAAATGTAAAAAGAAGGAAAAAACAAGTCGCGTAAGGCGAAAATACAACATTTAGTCAAGTAGCTGTCGAACTCACAGAATGAAACTGAACGCAATGCCATTTTTCAGCAAGACCGTATATACTCGTAGCATCGTCAGTCCACCGCTCATGGCAAAGGCAGTGAAATTGACAAGAAGAGCGGGGTAGTAGTTGCGCTAAGAAGGATAGCACGCTTTTCTGTACCTCTCTTTGTTTTAACTTTCTGAGCGTGTTTTTAATCCAAACATATCATATCTATATGTTTTTGGAATCAGGAACCGACAAGGAATAAGATGAAAGTGCTTTTAAATTGATTTCGACAATTTAATTTTGATAATAATTTTTATATATTTAATTTTCAGAGCTTGTTTTTAATCCAAATATAACATATTTATATGTTTTTGGAATCAGAAAATGATGGAGAATAAGATGAACGTAAATTTGGATCGTTTTATAAATTTTTATTTTTTTTTACAATTTTCCGATTTTTAATGACCAAAGTCATTAATTATTTTTTAAGCCACCAAGCTGAAATGCAATACCGAAGTCCGGGCTTCGTCGAAGATTACTTGACCAAAATTTCAACCAATTTGGTTGAAAAATGAGAGCGTGACAGTGCCGCCTCAACTTTCACGAAAAGCCGGATATGACGTCATCAAAGACATTTATCAAAAAAATGAAAAAAACGTTCGGGGATATCAATCCCAGGAACTCTCATGTAAAATTTCATAAAGATCGGTATAGTAGTTTGGCCTGAATCGCTCTACACACACACACAGACAGACAGACAGACAGACAGACACACACACATACACCACGACCCTCGTCTCGATTACCCCCTCTACGTTAAAATATTTAGTCAAAACTTGACTAAATATAAAAAGCCGACCTACCGACCCTATCTCTTTTGGTCACGTTACCCTAAACCAACATATATTTTTGTTTGGCCTAATCAACTCCGTACATTTGCGTGATTTGGTTGAACATTCTCTGAATACAGTAACGAATATTAAGTGCCTTAGTCCCTGGTCCCAGACACTCTTTTCAGGTTTAGTGCATCCCGGGACCCCCTCCATGAATTTCTTTTGATTCTTTCGGGTTCTAGGGCGTATAGGACGCAGGGACGCACAGTTTGGGGAGCCCTGATTTCAGTTCCTTCAGAATTCGTCTAAGGCCAAGAAAAAAAAATTGTCTGTTTCTGGTCACCCGACCGACCCTAAATTTCGGCGCCGACCCTAAACTTTTTTTTTTCCAAACTCAAAAATGTTTTGTTTTTTTTGGTGGTAAAGGACAGGGTGAGAAAATGAACAACAAAAACGTGTGAAAACGAAAGTCCGCTGACGATTTGTAAATGTGTTGAGTGTCTTGTCTCTATGTATAGTGAATCCAGTCTCTTTGCGCGATTTTTAAAGTTAGTTTTATTGGTCTACATTTGGGGTAAAAAAAAAAAAAAAAAAAAAAAAAAAAAAAAAAATATCCCGACCTACCGACCCTATTTTTTTTAGCCATGTTACCAGAAACAGACAATTTTTTTTTTTTGGCCTAATGAAGAAGATGCCATGGCAGTGCCCTCGTTTATTTTTCTTAATTTTACAGGTGCATCTTGAGCGTTGCACCAAGGTCACTGTACAGCGCCCGTGTACATACAGAGTATCGAGTCATTACATTTAGTCAAGTTTTGACTAAATGTTTTAACATCGAGGGGGAATCGAAACGAGGGTCGTGGTGTATGTGCGTGTGTGTGTCTGTGTGTGTGTGTGTATGTGTGTGTAGAGCGATTCAGACTAAACCACTGGATCGATCTTTATGAAATTTGACATGAGAGTTCCTGGGTATGAAATCCCCGAACGTTTTTTTTCATTTTTTTGATAAATGTCTTTGATGACGTCATATCCGGCTTTTCGTGAAAGTTGAGGCGGCACTGTCACGTCCTCATTTTTCAACCAAATTGGTTGAAATTTTGGTCAAGTAATCTTCGACAAAGCCCGGACTTCGGTATTGCATTTCAGCTTGGTGGCTTAAAAATTAATTAATGACTTTGGTCATTAAAAATCTGAAAATTGTAAAAAAAAATAAAAATTTATAAAACGATCCAAATTTTTGTTCATCTTATTCTCCATCATTTTCTGATTCCAAAAACATATAAATAGGTTATATTTGGATTAAAAACAAGCTCTGAAAATTAAATATATAAACATTATTATCAAAATTAAATTGTCGAAATCAATTTAAAAACACTTTCATCTTATTCCTTGTCGGTTTCTGATTCCAAAAACATATAGATATGATATGTTTGGATTAAAAACACGCTCAGAAAATTAAAACAAAGAGAGGTACAGAAAAGCGTGCTATCCTTCTTAGCGCAACTACTACCCCGCTCTTCTTGTCAATTTCACTGCCTTTGCCATGAGCGGTGCACTGACGATGCTACGAGTATACGGTTTTGCTGAAAAATGGCATTGCGTTCAGTTTCATTCTGTGAGTTCGACAGCTACTTGACTAAATGTTGTATTTTCGCCTTACGCGACTTGTTTTTGTCCTTCTTTTTGAACCATTGAAGTATCATAGGTATCCAGTGAGTGTGTGGGTGTTAATTTACATGCAATGCAAAAATGCCTGCAATTAAGATGCTCTTACAGAGAACATAAGTCTTATCTTTAAAATGTCTTCAAATAAAACAGATATATATATGTTACAGGCAATCCGTGAAGTTAGGAAATTCGCGTATTTCCTGATTTATTTAGGAAATACATGTTTTTCCTAAACAGCTTAGGAAATACATGAATTTCCTAAAAGAGTTGGGAAATTCACGTATTTCCTAAACTAAAACGCCAACAATTACATGGATTTCCTAATCTATAAATACACCCAAACGATGCACGAAAATTGTAAAGAAATGAGAAATAGTCCCTTTCATTTTGCTACATTTATTCAATTATTATTTAATAAAACGGGGAAACAGTTTAAAAAATGCACTTATTCACAAAATTGTACTACTCTCGATCATATGAACATATTGGACTGAAACAATTAGCATAATCAAAGTTAACTTTTTAGCACATAAACACCTCTAGTTCCTGTGGGACAAACATTTTAAGAATCATCATCAAGTAAACTTGCGCCATCTTTTTCAGTCACAATAAAATCTGCTTGAATCAGCATTAGTTTATACACGCGAGACTTCCATGGCACGGTGAAACACTTTAAACAAATGCAGTACAAAAGTAAAATCAGCATTTGTTTTTACACTCGAGACTTCCATGGCACAGTTTAAAAAATGCACTTACGGGTAGATTGAACTCGGCAGCCCGGTAAAGCAATCAATCTAGGAGAGCGAACACTCTGATATAAAAACAAGCTGAAGTCGGATGTGCTGGGCCTGACTTGTCAGGCGCGTAACGGCAGCACAACGCATCTACGCTCACATGACAGACTGTCTGAGCGAACGACGAAGAAGAAGAAGAAAAAAATGCACTTATTCACAAAAATTGTACTACTCTCGATCATAATTATGAACATATTGGACTAAAACAGTTAGCATAATCAAAGTAAAGTTTTTAGCGCATAAACACCTCATGTCCCTAATAGGCTCTAGTTCCTGTGGGAAACAAATTTTAAGAATCATCATCATCAAGTAAACTTGCGCCATCTTTTGCACACACAATAAAATCTGCTTGAATCAGCATTTGTTTTTACACGCGAGACTTCCATGGCACGGAGACACAGTTTAAAAAAATGCATTTATTCACAAAATTATACTACTCTCGATCATATGAACATAATTTATTGGGATTAAAAAACGAGAATAATAAAAGTAAACACAACACATTTCCCTAACTTGTGAACACTTGTTCAACTTCCTGGCAGATTGACAACAAATTCATAGTCCGTGTACAAATCGTCTCTTATTTTCAGAAAATTCGTGAATAGTTCACAGTTCGTGCATAATAAAAGTCTCGCGTGTCTGGGAAAAAAGTATTTCACACAAGTATTCGGCGCCCTTCGTTTGGGTGTATTTATAGATCAGGAAATCCATGTAATTGTTGGAGTTTTATTTTAGGAAATACGTGAATTTCCTAAATATTTTAGGAAATTCATGTATTTCCTGAGCTGTTTACGAATTACATGAATTTCCTAAATGAATCAGGAAATACGCGAATTTCCTAACTTCACGGATTGCCTGTAACATATATATGCCTAGCCTATTTACACAAGATATGACTTTTCCTACTTGTGTAAATAGCTGGCCTTGTTGACAATGCTATTTACACAATTACTTGTGCATATAGCCTTTAAAGGTTATTCACACAAAACTTGTGTAAATAGCTTTGTACACTAGGTCAGGCTATTTACACTAGTCAAAAAAGTCATTTTTTGTGTGTAAATAGAGTTTTTTTGCGAGGCCGGGCAAGTTACACAAGTTTCATAAGAATCTTCCCAGTAATTGTCTGGGTATCGCTCCACACACACACACACACACACACACACACACACACACACACACACACACACACACACACACACACACACACACACACACACACACACACACACACACACACACATTGTATTGCCTCTCAGCCTCTTACTTTCGGAAGGCTTATTACAACCAGCAAACGAAAACTATTTATTCCACTGGCTCTACTGGTACCGTTTCCACAAAACAAAAGAATGAATGCGTAGGAACTAGAAGTGCGTTTTTGACTCTAGTAGTATTTGTTTTCATTTCGAAAATTGTTCTTAGGTTAACGTTTAGAACATATATCATCATTTTGAGTGAACATGCTCGTCTTATACAAACATATCTGACTGATTAATTCATTTGGCAAAACAACTTTGAAATACCAGATAGACAGACAGACAGACAGACACGCAAGTAGGCAGACAGACAGGCAGACACACACACGCACGCACCCACACACACACAAACACTCACACAAACGCACGCGCGCGTGCGCGCACACACTTACACACACACCCACACACATCCACACACACTGAAACGAACTTTAGATACTCGCCTCCCACGTCATTCACCCACACTCACACTTCCCCCTACCCCCCCCCCCCCCCACACACACACACACACACACATCCCCCCCCCCCCTCCAACACACGCACTGACTAACCTGGAACTCCAGGCCATAGCGGTGCCGACAATACTCCCTCAGTTTCGGGTACACCCGCTCCACAAAGACAGTGCGTTCTGTGCACGAGTCTGCAAAACAAGAGTCACACCCCATTACATCCTTCGCCCACCCGTATTTGCATTAGCCGAGTCGGTGGGTGCAATGCTGTGAAAACAGTTCCGTTACTCTCAGTTACCTCACAGATTCATTGGAAGAAAACAAATCAATACAGAAAGAGTATTATGTAATTGTTTGTCAGTTCGGGATTTTATGTGCTTGTTACCTTACAGCTAGATTCATCGGAGCAAAAATCAATAGAAAAGAGTACTATCAGATAGTTTGTCAGTTCGTGGCTTTTAAAGGCCATCCTTAGTTGAGACCGAAGTCCTTGGCCGAAAATTCAATGCCAGTGCAGCGAGCTTCGTGAAGTAGACTCCGCGAAGTGGACTTCGCCCAATAATATCCCGCTCCAAGCGTGAAGAACAGGTATGAAAACATTCCGGTACAACACTCTTTTTCTTCTGTAAAGGTTTGGAGTGGTCTTCGAAGAGTCGGTACTTCCAGCTACTATAGTATGAACAGTAATACTAGCCTCCCGACTGTTTTCCTTCCAAATCATGTGTTTTCTAGCACATTGGTTTTGAGTGCAAAACCTCTATTCCATAATCTCAATCAACCTGAAACATCTAGAGCAACAGCGCATGAAAGAAACATTACGACAACAGAAACGGACCTGAATGAACGTGGCACCAGCGCATGAAAGAAACATTACGACAACAGAAACGGACCTGAATGAACGTGGCACCAGCGCATGAAAGAAACATTACGACAACAGAAACGGACCTGAATGAACGTGGCACCAGCGCATGAAAGAAATATTACGACAACAGAAACGGACCTGAATGAACGTGGCACCAGCGCATGAAAGAAACATTACGACAACAGAAACGGACCTGAATGAACGTGGCACCAGCGCATGAAAGAAACATTACGACAACAGAAACGGACCTGAATGAACGTGGCACCAGCGCATGAAAGAAACATTACGACAACAGAAACGGACCTGAATGAACGTGGCACCAGCGCATGAAAGAAACATTACGACAACAGAAACGGACCTGAACGAACGTGGCACCAGCGCATGAAAGAAACATTACGACAACAGAAACGGACCTGAATAACGTGGCACCAGCGCATGAAAGAAACATTACGACAACAGAAACGGACCTGAATGAACGTGGCACCAGCGCACGAAAGAAACATTACGACAACAGAAACGGACCTGAATGAACGTGGCACCAGCGCATGAAAGAACGAATAAACCAGCAATAGAAGATAAAGAAGACGAAGAAGTAGAAGAATTGGGGGGGTTTAAACCATGGTGATCATTATTCTTGTATTTTGAAAAACAACAACAACAACCATACATAGAGAAAATGGTCTCGTACAGAGCTTGCTTGCGTATTTAACAGGACAATTTCAACAGAAGAGAGCACGTACCCGTGGCAGTGGAGCAGAGGAAGACCCTGATGATCTGTGAGGGCGGGACGGGGATGTCATCCGACGTCAGGCGGCCAGCCATCAGGCCTGTTGTGGTGGCATCCATCTTCATCTCGCTTTTACTGCCTAGCACCCGCCTCAGGGCTGTCAACATACAATACAATATGCCAAGTTAACACACAATACAATATGCTATGTTAACACAATACACAGTGGCATGTTAAAGGCTGCCATATACGTAACGTTCATTAATTAATTCATATTGTTTACATGTGCCAATAATGTTATAAAACTGTACCTATAATAACGATTGGCTGTAGCTTTCCAACACAGAAAAAATTATTTCAGTATTGCAAAGTGGTGTTGATAGTGTCGAATGTAAACAGAACAGTCTCAAAGTGAAAGTGGATGCTTTCCGGAAATTGCGAAGTTAACAAGAATACAGAAAAGCGCGCTTTCCTGCTTAGCACAATACGCTACCGCGCTAATCTGGCGTGTCAATATCACTACGTTTTGCACGTGGAAGGTGAGCGATTTCCTTCACGCGGGGATTGACGAAGCTGTACTGTCTGTGTTGACGGTCTAAAAATAGCCCAAGTCCTGGAGAACTGTTGCTAAACAATGCAATAAAGAATTAATTATTTCTCGTAATTGGTAAGGACTTCAAACCTAAAACTTTGCAGGAAGCTTAATTTATACATCCCCGCAACGATGGGAAAAGCCCTGGAAGTAATTACACTAATTAAATAGGACTATGTCATCCTTTAACATGACAGGCCTGTTGTGGTGGCATCCATCTTCATCTCACTCTTACTGCCTAGCACCCGCCTAAGAAAGGGCTCTAGATAACCTTTACATTGATGTAAAATTTGCCATGACTTCGTATGTTACGAACATATAAAACCTGCTTAAAATAAGAGGCAACATTCTCAATAATGTTTGGACAACTGTATAACATTTAAAAGACAATGTGTGAAATGGATCGGGGTCAGAGATTAGAACAGTAAAAGGCACGAGACAATATCCACTTTGCTAGAATGTGTAAATTCAACGAAAATTGCACGCATACTCGCATAAACAGACAGACAGACAGACAACACAGACACACAGACAACACACCCACACACCCACAAACACACACACACACACACACACACACACACACACACACACACACACACACACACACACACACACACACACACACACACTTTTCTTTTGCGATCTTTTCGCAAGCCTCCCAATATATTCTTTAACACCAACTGACCATAACGCGTTGACTTGTGAGTATGAGGATAATTCTTTCCGACAGCTAAGCTGGACGTGTTACAGGACTACTCACTGTTTTCTGCTTGACCGATTTATTAACAGATTAGTGAAATCCTTAGCGCGTTCAACACTTGGGGTGTTATCTGTTTTTGACAGTTAACTCGCGGTGCGGCTAGCTTGACCGACAACACACAGTTAATATATTCATTGACAGTTTGACTTTTGACGGTTTGATTGCCTGATTGCCGTGCAAATGATCGACGGACTGATTACCGGACAAGCTGACCAACTGGCTGGCAGATTGACTGACTGACTGACTAACTGATAGATCGATCGATGATCCATCGATCGTTTGTTTGCTTGTTTGCTAGCGGTCGAGCTTTCTTCATGTAAATTTCCATTCTAGGACGAATAATGTTGTGATTTCAATCACCACTGTTACAACAGTGATCATTTGTCATCTGCACGAATGCGCAATTGCAATATACTATTGCACATGCAGCTATCGAAAACACCTCATTACTAAGACTCGCCAAATTACTCAGGTGAATCAACAACAAAGATAATCACAACCTGCACTCCTGTTCACTTCCCTGTGTCTGAAGCAGGACTAATTAACACAAAATGTTCATTTGTCGACAGAAAACCGTTTGTTCAGAGCAAACATGCCACGCATATCTACAACGACAATGTTTGTCAGAAGTAACGGTATTCCGCTGGCACAGCGTGAGATTTCATACAGCTGTGAGGTTTTTTAACGGCACAGTCCTTAGTTGTTACATCGGGTGGGAGAATCCTT
>NC_090249.1:48657168-48659638 GCF_037325665.1 Littorina saxatilis
ACTCGTAGTTTTAATGATTCAGCGTACAAACATGCTTAAGGTTACATGTTTTGCTATGTTGTAGCTTCTAGAGAAAATCATAAAATCATATTTGTGTGTGTTATTTTTACTGGTAAAAACACCAACATTGTGGGACTATACTCTGATGTTGACTTTTCCGACTTACAAACACAAACATTGTGAGACTATACTCTGATGTTGACTTTTCCGACTTACAAACACAAACAATTGGTGCTTGATATTATCTAATTACTAAATTAACGGTACGTATGTGAAATCGTTATCCGCATTACACCAATGGTGTACCGCTTACAAATCAATCGCTCTCTAAAGCTCAGAGGTCTCTGTGCATATACGTCAAGGTTTAATTATCAAGCAGACAAACATACTGGGATGAATGCTTCGCGACGTTGTGGAGGATTCAGCTTCAAGAGAAGATCACTTGTTGGTTCAGTGATTGATTTAAAATAAAATTGTTGCCCGAAATAGAAATTCAGAGGTCATAGCCTACTCTAATGCTGCATCATGAGTTATCAATTTTCCAACACACATTGCTTGCTGTATAGTGATTCCGGGGATCATATTTGTATCAGGATTCCCCCATTGGCGATGCCGACACGCGCTGGAGAGGTTGATTACGATTACCGAATTGACTTGTCCGATGCCGTACAGACGATGAAATCAAGCGTGAAATTATTCTTCCGGCATTTCCCCCAGCAATCGAGTCTTGCTGATTTCATGGGATTTTAGTTTTGCCTGCGTGTTCCACAAACACTTTCGCTCTCTTTTTCCATATTGTATCAACATTACTTGGGGTGGGGGGTGGGGGGGAGGGGGTGTTACAGGAAAGAACACAACGACAGTGCAAAAAAAAGAGATGACTTTCATCTACCTGCAACTCACGAACTTCCTCCCAAAAAAGAGAGGGCCGCGAAACATGAGTCATACACCATGTATATTTCACTTTTTCGTTTTGTTTCTGTATAGCTTTCCTTGATTCATTGATTGATGGATCGATTCTTTCTGTCTTGTTTTCTTACTTTTGTTGTGGTGTTCTTCGTTTATTTCCTCTTCTTCCTTGTCTTTTTCTACTGATGCAATGGGATTTTTTGCCATTGAGGTTTCATCGTACTGTGCGCTTTTTATCTCGCGCGCGCGCGTGCGTGTGTGTGTGTGTGTGTGTGTGTGTGTGTGTGTTTTCTGCTTTGTCTTCGATAACTCAGCCCATCCTTGAAAGTTTCTGACATTTTGACTTTCTTTACTTGTCCATTCGGTACAAATAATACACAAAATATATATTTAAAGACACGAACATGTTTTAAATTGTCTGATTTATTTGAAGAGCAGAATACACATCAAAAGGAAACCACGAACGAATTCACTCAAGAATTCATGGCTAACAAATCCCCAGGATTTTAAGAGTGGTACGCCGCGATCATGTTTGAACTACATGCCAACTGTCATAGTGTTTAAGGGTAGGAAGGGTTTTGCCATTTGTAAGAACTGACATACCAACAGAGCTTAGCGTTTTTTACAGAACACATTTAGCGATAAATCGATACAATACAGGCGAACAGTTTAGAGGGTGAAAAATATGACGCTGTCACTCTCTCCCTGTCAAACTGTTTTGCACTTTTCAAAGCCTCCTTTCAATTTATCTATTCCCTCTCCCAAACATATATGAATGTATAGATAAATGTTTGAATGCTGTATATTTGCCATTGATTCTATCTGAAATCTCAAACATTAAACGCCACAGTACACTTGGACAGCGTTCAACAACGATATGCAACGTTGTCACGTGACAGCAATAATGTTCCCTAAAAGGCAGCACACAGAACTGAGGACTGGTGTTTCTACTTCAAAACGATCTTGATTTTACAGGTTGTGACACACTTTGATCACTCAAGAAAAAGTAAGACACACGATTATATAAAACATTCAAAGTTTCAATGTGCTTGAAGACTGTTGGTTGGAATCTACGCGCACAGGAACTGAGTCCAAATTCGACATCTTGAAATGTGCTGTGCAAAAACTTTCTGATTGAAGATGAAATGCTGGTATTCAACGACCGCTGTTCTATTGTGACTGTGTCTGTCCAGGTTTTGTATGGAAACTTGGTATAGTTAATGGTCCAAACAGAAGTAAATGTGAACTCTACATGCCACAACATATGAACCATTCGGGCAACAGCTGTTAACAGAGTGCAGTTTTAAATGCCTTGGTCGCTGGCATAAAAGTGTCTCACTGTTCATCACTCAGGGTACAAACAAGAAAAAAAGAATACTGTCTACGCCGTTAAAAGGTAAGAAACGATCTTCGTTATGTTTTGCTACCTTCTTGTTGACTTAAATGCGAAACTTTAGGGGGGGGGGGGAGAGAGAGAGAGAGAGAGAGAGAGAGACAAAGAGACAGAGAGACAGAGATAGACAGATAGACAGAGAGAGAGAGAGACAGAGAGAGAGAGACA
>NC_090249.1:48659838-48662338 GCF_037325665.1 Littorina saxatilis
GCAAGAAAACCGGTTTCCATACAGTCTTAGAATAACAACAAAGCAGTGCCAATACAAACGAACGGTAACGGTGTGTGTGCGTATTTTTATATACAGTGCTAGTTTACCCGAGGACCCATGGATAGAGAGAGATAAGTTAGATGGGGGAAAGGTGTAAAGACTGGAAGAAGTCGATAGCCGGCAAGGGAGTTTATCCGAGAGATTACTCCTTTGATTGCATTGTAGGCCAGGAATTTGCTTACTGCTTGCGATTTGTCCAACTGCACTGATTTCTCCCTTTGATCGGGGATTTTAGGAAGTCAGAATGCGTTGTAGAAGTGTCAGGAGGATAGACTCGCGATATGGATCAGCTCCTAATATATCCCCTCAGCTTTGAGAAAATAACGATGCAAGGGCTCTCAAAAACAATTTATTCTCCACATGCAGTTACCTTTTCAACACAACTTGCAGATGTCAAAGAAGCCGAAGATGAACAAACCACAAGATCATTAGCCTGTTACACTTCTTCTTCATACACATTTGGCAGCGAACACTGTTGATGTGAAGTTTTAAACGGATAACTTTCTGTGTAGAAAAATAGCTGACCTGAAGGGGATAAAAACAAATGACCAACTTCCCTGTTC
This sequence comes from Littorina saxatilis, assembly GCF_037325665.1. Taxonomy (NCBI): domain Eukaryota; kingdom Metazoa; phylum Mollusca; class Gastropoda; order Littorinimorpha; family Littorinidae; genus Littorina; species Littorina saxatilis. The sequence continues at coordinate 48,660,462 of NC_090249.1, forward strand.
TTAATTTTGGCTTGGAATCCAGTGGGGCTAATGTGATCCAATTAGGGGGCCGGGTAGCTCGGTTGGTACAGCATTAGACTTGTGATCCTAGGGTCTCGGGTTTGAATCCAGGCCTCGACGGACACGGGTCAACTTTATGTATCCATGTCCCACCCCGGGTCACCACAGTAGCACGTAAAACAAACTTGGTCATTGTGCCATAAGTGCAGGTGGCTGATTACATCTTAACACGCACACACCTGGGTAACGCGACTGTTGAAGCTGCTAGTTTTCCACTGGGAGGAAGCGACCCGAATTTTCAAGCATTGGGATAATAAGTAGATATAATGAAAACAAATTAGTCTTAAAGTTTAACTGAGCGGAAAACATCGACCAAGCACAAAATGACACTTTTTCGCGAAAAAAACAAAGTAGATTGAACAAGTGGTCCAAATTACGGGTCTGTCCCCTATTTTGTACTGACGGGGGCTTAACATGGAACTTTGTCACTCAGTTTTTTTAATTCAGTAAAATGAATGACCCAGTGCCATGAAACTCTGTTACTCAGTCTTTTGAATTCAGTACCATGAAGAACCCAGTACCATCGAACTCTGTCACTCAGTTTTTTGAATTCAGTACCATATGAAGAACCCAGTACCATCGAACTTTGTCACTCAGTCGTTTGAATTCAGTACCATGAATCACCCAGTGCCATCGAACTCTGTCACTCAGTTTTTTGAATTCAGTACCATATGAAGAACCCAGTACCATCGAACTCTGTCACTCAGTCTTTTGAATTCAGTACCATGAATTCATGAAGAACCCAGTACCATCGAACTCTGTCACTCAGTCTTTTTGATTCAGGACCGTGGGTTACCCCGTGCCATGAAACTTTTTCACTCTGCCTTTTGAATTCAGTACCACGAAGAACCCAGTACCATGCATCGAACATTGTCACTCAGTCTTTTTGATTGAGTACCATGGGTGACCCAGTGCAAAATGAAGAGAACCTGAGAACATCAATAACGGCTGACAGGATCCATGCTTTTCAGATCGATTGATTTGCTTTGTTTCAAATTTCTATGCAGTGCTGTTGCGCCAGCTATCTATTTCCAAACGATAGTATTGGAAGATGTTGTTCACGTTAAATTGCAGCCAATGTTGTCAGTCTGGAAGCATTGCAGGGGTACGGCTGTTTTGAATCACAGTGTAATCCCAGTTTGGTGAACAGTCTTTTTATCAACATAATTATCATAAAGAAACTAAGGCAAGATATCACAATGGTAAAAACAGTTAACCCCAGCTTTACCTAGTCTGCTTTAACTGATATCAACCACTCTGCTTTTTCGAACACCAATATTGCAACAACAACAACAACAACAACACCAACACCACCACCACCACCAACAACAACAACCGACTCTTTGCAAAAACAACAACACTTAAAAACAAACACACACACACACACACACACACACACACACACACACACACACACACACACACTCTCTCTCTCTACAACAACAACACCTACACCACCACCAACAACAACAACAACAACCGACTCTTTGCAAAAACAACAACACTTAAAAACACACACACACACACACACACACACACACACACACACTCTCTCTCTCTCTCTCTCTCTCTCTCTCTCTCTCTCTCTCTCTCTCTCTCTCTCTCTCTCCGACATGTTCATGCACGTGTCATCGATTGTAAACGTAAGACAAACGTAAATTCAACTCATGCACTTATTCCAAGTTCTTTTCACACATTAGATACAGCAGCTGTACTTGCAGTTTGATCCAGATCTAACCACAGACGTTTGTATATTTTCTCACGTATCTTCTGTTTGGCCTAACGTGTTTGCTTTTGGGTTAATACTGTGAAGCACT
>NC_090249.1:48667338-48674838 GCF_037325665.1 Littorina saxatilis
AGTGTGTTGTTTTATCCTGAATTAAACTTTCCAAAAATGTAAACTTTCTTCTTTTTACATTTAATCAAGTTTTGACTAAATATTTTAACATAGAGGGGGAATCGAGACGAGGGTCGTGGTGTATGTGTGTCTGTGTGTGTGTGTGTGTGTGTGTGTCTGTGCGTGTGTGTGTGTGTAGAGCTAGAGCGATTCAGAGTAAACTACTGGACCGATCTTTATGAAATTTTACATGAGAGTTCCTGTGTATGATATCCCCAGATTTTTTTCCATTTTTTCGATAAATGTCTTTTATGACGTCATATCCGACTTTTTGTAAAAGTTGAGGCGGCACTGCCACACTTTCATTTTTCAATCAAATTGATTGAAATTTTGGCCAAGCAATCTTCGACAAAGGCCGGACTTCGGTATTGCATTTCAGCATGGAGGCTTAAAAATTAATTAATGACTTTGGTCATTAAAAATCTGAAAATTGTAATTAAAATATTTTTTTTATAAAACGATCCAAAATTACTTCTATTTTATTCCTCATCATGTTCTGATTCCAAAAACATATAAATATGTTATATTCGGATTAAACACAAGGTCTGAAAATTAAAAATATAAAAGTATTAAACAATGGCGACTGCACGTGAGAGGGAACAATAAAGAGACCAAAAAGCAATGTACTCACGTTAAAATGACGAACACGGAACGAATAACAGCGACGTTTCGACCTAAGGGTCTTCTTCAGGCACAAAAACACAAAAGTACACACACAAAAAAGAAGAAGAAAGACGATAGAACAGATAAAGAGAAGAATAACTGACAAAACAACTGCACTGCACAAACCAACAAATGACAAAGACAGAGAAGCAAGGGAAGCTACTCGAGGGGAAGCCAACAATAACACAGGCAAGAGTTGAAAAGCGGCAGTTTTGAGGTCTGTAGACCAAACAAAATGTGTGTGTGTGGGGGGGGGGGGGGGGGGGGGGGCTGGGGAACGAAAGAGGAGACTTTTGTGTTTTGTGCCTGAAGAAGACCCTTGGGTCGAAACGTCGCTGTTATTCGTTCCGTGTTCGTCATTTTAACGTGAGTACATTGCTTTTTGGTCTCTTTAAAAATATAAAAATTATGATTAAAATAAAATTTCCGAAATTGATTTAAAAACAATTTCATCTTATACCTTGTCGGTTCCTGATTCCAAAAACATATAGATATGATATGTTTGGATTAAAAACACGCTCAGAAAGCTAAAACGAAGAGAGGGACAGTAAAGCGTGCTATGCAGCACAGCGCAACCGCTACCGCGCTAAACAGGCTCGTCACTTTCACTGCCTTTTGCACTAGCGGCGGACTACGGTCATTATTGATGGCCGCAGGAGCGGTCATCTATTGCAATGCGTTCGGAGAGCTGACATGTCTCGTTTTGTTACCGTTCTCACGAGATCAGTTACAGTTTTCTCTCTCTCTCTCTCTCTCTCTCTCTCTCTCTCTCTCTCTCTCTCTCTCTCTCTCTCTCTCTCTCTCTCTCTCTCTCTCTCTCTCTCTCTCTCTCTGTATGTATGTCTTTGTCTGTGTCTCCCTCTGAGTCTCTCCGCTTCTGTCTTTCTATGTCTGTCTCTGTCTATGTGTGTGTGTGTGTGTGTCTCTCTCTCTCTCTCGCTCTCGCTCTCTCTCTCTCTCTCCCTCTCCCATCCGACTCCTGGCACACAGGTCAAAGCAGAGGTTAACTTGAGTGCACGTGTAGCTAGCAGGAGGGGGGGTGATTCGGGTCAGAAGTGGGGTAAAGCACTTTGGTCTTCAGTCTTTGGGTTATAGCTTTCAGTGGAGAAGATGCCAACATGAAATTGCACTATGCTCTACTATTTATTTAGGGGTCGTCATCGACCCTCTTTCTTCAATTAGCTGAGGGCGGTGAACATGTGTCGTTGTTTGCCGTTCTCATGAGATCAGTTACTTTTGTTTTGTTTCGTTTTTTCCTCCTAATTTGTGCATTTTCACAACAGGCTTTTCTGTTTCATCTGTCATACATGGTGTCAATTGGAAAAACCCCGGAACAAAACAGAAGTAACTTATCTCGTGAGAACAGTAGTGCACTAGGTTTGGAAAAAACACGACAGTAGCTTATCTCTTTCAACCCGAATGGGGCCCTTCAACATGTGACAGACTGACAAATCCACCGAACCCATTTTGTTCTTCGAGAGAAGTTTTCCAGGAAAACCTTTTCAGTTCCTCAGGGTCAGCGCAGGGTCAGTGTCATACATGTACGGCCGGACGAAGCCATGTTAACGGAAGGAATATAAGACCGTTTTCAGCGGATTTTCACACTGCTAAAACCTGACTTTCTTGCAGTTGCTTTGTTTGCAAGGGGTCTGCCCGCTTGTGCGCGGGTCTGCTATTGCGCGGGTCTGCTATTGCGCGGGTCCGTTATTGCGCGGGTCCGCTATTGCGCGACCTAAGAAGAAGCGGAATAGTTGCCAATGTGACTGGGCCTACCGTGCACTCCCCGGAACCCCCCCCCCCCCCCTCCCCTTCCCCAGGAATGTACTACAGCCGGGTCTGCACGCGGTGCGCAGCCAGCAAAAACCCAGACTTCAGATTTGATTTACGAACTGTGTAAAATCTACACAACACTAACCCTTGTAAACTTAATCAGCTATCAGGGATACATAAAATAGCACATTCGAGTACTTAAACAAGCCAGTCTGTTGCCAGTAATGACAAAATTCAGAGTTTAAATGTGGTGACAGTGTTCATTTCATGACACTCAATCATACATTTTGTAATTACTCTATTGATACGCAACTTATTCATGTAACAAGCACATGCTCATGTGAATGGAAGTCTCGAAAATGAGAATATTCAATACAAAGTGCGCCAAAAAAAATAAGTTTCAAAGCATAGTCTGGAGAAACCCACCGTTCATGTGCCAACCACGCGCTGGGTGCAGCTGACCACGCCGTTCCGTGGGGGTGTTACTGATTTCTTGGAAAATCCACTTTCTGTTGTACTTGCACTTTCTCATTGGAGAGTAAGGTATTGAAGAACAATAACAATTAAGTAGAAGTGCAATGCCAAGGCACTGCATACCCCCCGCGAAGGACAAATCCTCTCTCTCTCTCTCTCTCTCTCTCTCTCTCTCTCTCTCTTACAGAAAAAACAAGTCGTGTAAGGCGAAATTACTACATTTAGTCAAGCTGTGGAACTCACAGAATGAAACTGAACGCACTGCATTTTTTCACAATGACCGTAGTCCGCCGTTCGTGCAAAAGGCAGTGAAATTAACGAGCCTGTTTAGCGCGGTAGAGGGCCCCTAAGGGGGGGGGGGGGGGGGGTATCATCACGATCACGGGAAGGGAAATTTTAGCTTTCACGATCACAGTTACCTTGATTTTTGTTTTCACGATCACAAACACCTTGACGAATAGAGGATCATAGAGTAATACAGCTGTGAAAAATGTACGTTGAAAATAAAATGCTTTGCAATAATGCCCATCACGATCACGAAAACAAAGGACGATCACGATCACGAGACGTGATTTTTTTGTCATCACGGATCACTGGCAAAGTTCCATCACGATCACAGAAATGGAAATTTCGGCAATCACGGTCACAGAAAGGTAAAAAAACGCCAATCACGATCACGATTTTAAACCCTTTGGGGCCCTCGCGGTAGTGGTTTACTGCATAGCACGCTTTTCTGTACCTCTCTTCGTTTAAACTTTCTGAGCGTGTTTTTAATCCAAATATATCATATCTATATGTTTTTGGAATCAGAAACCGACAAGGAATAAGATGAAATTGTTTTATTAGCAAGCTCTTTGTGTTGGTTGTTTTATTGTTTAAGCTGAATGTACGGTTTTATTTTTTTTGTTTTATGTAATATGTTTTTGTTTTTTTCATAGTGAGTTAGAGAACAGGTGTTCTTGGTTTTCTTTTGTCCAGGTCTTTGGAAAATGCGAAAAGTGACTGGCATTTACTCATGCATTATTTTTGTTATTCCAAGTTACTTTTTTAATGTAATATGTTTGGTGTGGGTTTTTTCATAATGAGGTAGAGAACAGGTGTTCTTGGTTCCTTTTGTCCAGGTCTTTGGAAAATGCGAAAAGTGACTTGCATTTACTCATGCATTATTTTTGTTATTCCAACTTACTTTAGTTCGGTTTTTTTTTCTTTGAGAAGACGAAAGATGATTTCAGGATGTTCTGAATTTATTTTCAAGATTGGAATAAATGCAATGTCAACATTTTGTTTGTCAGTTTATTTGTTGGTATTATATTATGACCACCTGAGATTTATAAGGTAGTATTTCTGAGCTCGATGCTTTGAATGTTGGGATTGCAAAAGTAATTTTGTGGAATAAGAAATAGTTCTTTCCCCCTTTCTGTGACACCTCTTTATTTTATTTTGTTGTTTCATAATATACATAGTCTTTACCATGAAACCGACTTGGAACACGTTTGAATGATTGTCAGCACAGTATTCTCTAGGCTGTGTCTTTTAGCTTTGGGTATTTCTGTTACACTGTGAGAGATTGGTTCAATGACAAATTGTCACCGTGCAATAGCGGACCCGCGCAATAGCAGACCCGCGCAATAGCGGACCCACGCAATAGTAGACCCGCGCAATAGCGGACCCGCGCAATAGCGGCCCAGCCCCGTCTGCAATGCCTTAGAACTCTACAAATAGTTAAGTATTTCGCGTTTGTGTTGTAATTTGCAAGCAAACATTGTACATAGTAAAGTTAATCGACTTTGGTACAATTTGTAAAAACGAAGGCATTACCTGATACCACCTTTTCAATAATGAAATACGTGTTTTGTAATCGTTTTGTAAGCAGTTCTACTGCGCACTTAAATTCTGCGTTAGGAGGGAACCAATCCGTCTACGAGAGTCGTCTGAGTCACGCCCAAGACTACGTGTTTGCCCCAACGCTTCTGTTTCAACAGCAACTAGAGCCGTTTTAGCCACGCCCAAGACTACGTATTGGCTTCAAAGTCAGTGAACGCGCCAGTTTTCAACAGCAACGATGGTAAGGAGAAGTTTACTTGCAAATGTACATCAAGGTTGTGCTATTTTTGATCCGGTGCGTGGTCGTCAGTGCACGGCAATTGCGCTGGCTGCGTTGTTGTTCTTTTCAGGTTTGACATATGACTGTGCACCAACCGGCGTCAGCAGACGACGTACTCAGTGTTATTCAGCCTACTGATTTGGGTAATGTTCTGTTTGAAGGCTCGGCATTGTATGGTCAAATACAACTAAACACATATGCACTCGTTACCATTAGCCAACGCTCGTCACAACACTAATAGACTACGAAACAATCTCTTCGATCATCTCTGCGCTGAGTCGGTCACACTTTTGCTCACCCCTGCCAACAATCTCAAACCGTAACAGCACAGAATATCGTCCATACCGGCAACCAATTATTACCATGTCCCAAATAGCATTGTATCTCGTTGGTTAAACACATCACAATCTTACAACCACCACAACGAAGACCAAACATCAAAAACAAAATTTACATTGTATTTGTAACACCCTCTTCATGACGCTTTCATCAAAACGATCACAAGAACACAGTGCACCATGCGCCTTGCTCTTAAAGTTGCATAACCTACAACCCATGACCGCCAAACCGTCTCCTCTCTCTAACAGCAAAACTAGTGTGAAACATAAGTAATCAATTTATCCACTTGACTATATTCACAACAGGGACCTATCACTCTTCTTTGCATGTTTTTATGCCTACAGATTTTCAAATACTCTGCAACACATGTAACCCAAATTCAACATGTGCCCGTACAATACCGCTTCTTTTATGAAAACATTGCTTCGGCCATGTTGATTCAAGTTAATCAACCAATTTTCTTGTGAAAAAATGCAGTGCGTTCCAGTGCTTCATTTTGCCGGGGCGCCCGCGCCATTCACGCGTCATTTTTCAAAATGACGCACGGCGAAGCCGTGCTATGCGCCCGTCGGGCGCACATTTAAAAACATTTTTTTTTTTCATTTACGTCGCCGATTTCTCCACGCTAGCGATCGGAGGTCGCCCACTTGAGATTAAACAAGTAAGTCACTGAATCACAAGTGTGTCAGTGAATTTGATTCATTGGCTTTGCACAGTTTGAAAGCGTCAGAAAGCGTCTTTCATTTCCGCTTGTGTTTCAAAAACTGAGCATGACGTCACGTTGATCTAACGAACAATTTCGGCATGCCGCCTCCTCCTGTGAAGAAGCTGAAGGCAAAGCTAACTGGAGTCAGTGGACTTATACAGACCAAACTCACTTTCAAGCTTCCTGTAGCTGTCAGTGAGTCTGACGAAGGTAAATATTTTCTGTTTTTACTGAACCCGTGGGAGAAGGGGAAAATGGGTGAGGGTGTGCAGTGCACATGGGTTTGACATCACATCTTTTCTGTTTGTCTTCCGATTTTGGAGACAGATTCTCCGACTTCTGAAATTACTCAAATTTACTGTTGCTGCTGTTTGGAGCGACTCTCTCAGTCACTTATACACCCCATCCCCCCCCCCCCCCCCCCCCCCAAAAACAAAAACAAAAAAAAATTTCGATTATCTCCCGTATGGCGCGCTTTCAGTTTTATTGACCCCTCATTTTCAGTGGTCAGGGGTCATTTGACCCCTTATGCTTTAAAACAAAATGAAGCACTGGCGTTCAGTTTCATTCTGTGAGTTCCACAGTTTGACTAAATGTAGTAATTTCGCCTTACGCGACTTGTTATTTCTTTGTTCTTGCCTGAACCGTCCACCTCGACAAACCCTCTCCGCCCTTCCCTTTCCCATTCCCCTCTCCCCACTGACATAGACAAGAAATCACGAAAGAAAATATTTTGGTGAACAGTGGATACATCATTATCCATCCATGTAGCCTACAGAGAAAAAACGCGCGCAACCCTTTTGGTATGTCAAAGGGATTTTACTTACAATTTAAAATAATGAGTTTACCTCTTCGGCATGCAGTATTACTTACGTTCATCCTAAATACAGGTTCTTAAAAGGATTCTATTGGTCTGACCGTTTGGGTAGAGTTTCTGGCGAATTTGACGAATCTGAAGAACTTGGAGAATCTACTGTGCCTGATTCTAGACGCACGCGACACGATTCGCTCGAAAATGCACCACATGTGTGATAATTAATTAAATTAAAGTGAGTCACCGAGCTTCAAAGCGCTGCTTCTCTCCGGTGTTGGAGATGTAAAAAAAACAAGTAGTCCAGAGGCGCCACCTGGCGGCTACACCGGTTGCGCCCTCTATGACGCGGCACACTATAGTTACCAGCATCACTTATACAAACAAGGGAAGTCACTCAGGGGAAGCAACGCAACCCTATCGTTCTCTTTTTTTGCCTATTTTACGACGTTTAATTAAGCTTCCAAACCACTTGCTTCATTTGCAAAAAGAACTTCACTGTGTAAGCAGTCCTCCTGCGCAGTAAAGTAGCATTGTTTGCAACGCAGAACCGTATGGTACGTACAAGTTCGGAAGCGATCTAACTCAAGGGCC
>NC_090249.1:48677338-48767338 GCF_037325665.1 Littorina saxatilis
ACATATTTACACTGTTTGGAATTGTACAGAAACAGTTGTTGAGACATAGAAAACTGTATGCAGCCTTTATAGATTTTCGGAAAGCGTTTGACTCTGTTCACAAGGAGAAACTATGGAAAGTACTGGATCAGAAGGGCATGTGTGGAAAGATTGTTTTAGCCCTTAAAAGTATGTATACGACAGTGAAAACGTGTGTTCGAGCAGGAGGTGAACTTTCAGATGTATTCATATGTCCAGTCGGCCTAAAACAGGGTGAAAATTGCTCACCGATTTTGTTCTCATTGTTTATTAACGAATTAACCAAAGACATTATGGCAAATGGAAGACACGGTATTCAATTGTCACCGGATTTAGTCGAATTATTGATTTTGTTGTTTTCTGATGATGTGGTTTTAATCTCTGATAGTGTCATCGGTTTGCAAAACCAGCTAAATGTTTTATTGACCACCCCTAAGAAGCTTGAGGTAGTCGTACATATGGCTAAATCGAACATAGTTGTGTTTAGAAACGGTGGCCATTTGGCATTACGAGAAAAATGGTTCTTTGGTGATAGTGAAGTGAAAGTTGTAAACATGTATAAATATTTAGGAGTCTATTTGTCCACAAGAATATCTTTTTCCCACACTCTAAACGACCTTAGTAGTATAAGAGCGCACGGACCGGACCTTTTTTTTTTTGCGCAGCGCGCAGCCGCGCAAGGGTAGGGACCAGCATAAGGTGATAGGTTAAGGTGCCTGTGTTTAAGTAGTGATAAAGAGATATTGCGGATAAACGGTTTATTGAGTTTTATATTTTGTCATGTGATTTCATGTGCCTGTACCTGTTGCTCGGTACTAATGACCACTCCAGCTGGGGTAATGACAGGATTACTGCTCCCCAGCAGTAATTGCCCCCATAGGGTCAATTCCCGCCTTTTGTTATTGGGTGTTTAACGGGGTTGGAGTACTGAGCATCCTCCTTTCTATTGACAGTAATTGGCCCTCCCTCTGTGTTTTCAAGGGCTTGGGACCGTTTTTGACAGGGTATGTCATAGCCACATAGGTGTTATTTTGTTTTTGATATTTATTTTCTTCGTTGTTGCGGTGTTTAATTTTTTTAATTTGGTTGTTAATAGACTATGTAAGAGGTAGGGTTATATGTGTGGTGGGAATAAAATGTAAGTGCAAACATACACACACACACACACACCCCTCCGATCACACACACACACACACACACACACACACACACACACACACACACACACACACACCCACACACACACACATACACACACTTTCTCCGCGCTTCGCGGAACCCTCTCTCTTTAATAGTGCTAATAACTATCAGAGGTGTCAGGATAAGGCAATAAAAATGGTACCCCTACTCTTTGCGGAGCCCCCTCGCCGATAAAACCACCAGAGGTGGCCAGCAGTTAGAGAAGTTTAATAGGACGTGGTTTGCCTACCCCGAGGGTTGATTAGGGTTTAATGCTTAGATTAGTACTAGACAAATGGTGTGGGGTGGGTGTGGAAGTTAGCTCGACTGGTGAGAGGGATAGGAGCTGTTGTACACATAATTATAAACAAAAGTTTTAACAAGTAGACTCAGATTGTTGGTTTTTATGTGGGTGTTATAAACATCGCAGGTACATTTTACACCGAACACGAGTTGTTCTACAGTCAGTCATACATAATGTTAGGTTAGAGACTGATCACGTCTGAGTATTGCACCACAGAGACGCAAGACCTCACATGCTAGAACATGTTGGTTGGTCAGCACTAAAAATAGAAACGCGTAGTTAGACACGTGTGTAATGCGGGCAAAGGGATATAAATAAGCTTCTTCTGGGGCTAAGTCTTGAATGTCTCTTCGACTTTTACCATAAACAACTCCATTTGTTTCATTCCTGTTTTGCGGTAATTTAAAACTTTAAAAAAAAAATCTTAAAAAATGTAACATTTTGCGCACACATACATTAAAACAAAAACCCAAAACATGATTGTCAATGATAGGTTTTTTTTTGGTATACAACACCGCCTTGTTTGATTGATCAGTTTTGAGGCCTCGTCAGACAAAACGTAATGAATATCAGATGGTTGGTTACGTTGGTTAAGGTTTTCCCGTAGGCTGAGTTACCGAGCAGTTTGAAAGTTTCAGCTAAGATAGCTTTTGACGGGTCTTGGTCCCCTGCTCGTCTTGCGTTTGAAACGCTGTTACCAAACTGGCAGAAACAGGTTTTGTGTTGGTGCTCTACGATCAGCGTGATGTTTTCAACAAACAACCCATGCTGCACGTACCAAAACAAGAGGGGTGTGGCTAGCAGAATTTGTTCACCGTGGTAACTCCCTACAAGTGTACGGCGTGGTTGGGATAAGAGCTTGTGTTTTTTAGCGTAGTCTTTCATAAAATCCCCGACCTGTTCTCGGCTGACAGACTCATTTTTGAAAACTAGGCTGCATTTCACTGAAATGTTCTTTTAGATGGTCAGGTACTTAAATATCACACTGTACCAACCCGAACAAAGTTTTGTTTTGCACCGCGTCTAAGACAGTTTGATCTGTGATGGTAGAAGGATGCCGGAAGGGTTTAAGTGTCAGAAAACGACCTTGTAGAAAAGCCTGAATGGAGGTGTTTTTTTGTTGTTTTTTGTCTGCGTACCATTCACACTCCCATTTTTCGATGATAGTCACACCCACGTCCTCACGCAAGTATTTGGTAATGTTGCTTGTATGTTCTCTGAGTTCAACTAGTGTTTTTCCGGTGACAGGGTTAGTCGTTTTACCGGCGGTCACAGAACAGTCATGTCCGTGGAACAAACATCCGTGAAACTGATAGCAAATTTGATTTGTGGCATCCCAACCAACAGTTCTAATCTTTTTTCGACCAAGGGCCTTCTCTTTTGCGTTAAACTTATGTTGGAGATGGATCTGTTTTGATTCCATGACCCACTCCATCCATTCCCGAACTAGCTGACCGTAGGGATCTGTTTTTTCTGCTTTAAAAACGTTTTCTTTTCTACGAATGACAGGGTGCTCTGTGGGCATGTCTTGTATGAGTGCAGTTAAATACAGCGCATTTGCATCAAATCCCCTGAACAGACTGTACCGGTTTGTCCTGATTACCCCGAATGTGTGTTTTGTCTTTTTTGTGGTATCTGTGAAAGACAATAGACGGACCCCCGACAATGTTCTTTCACAAAAGTGCGTAAACGTCTTTTTGTTTTTCGTTAAAAAGTGAAAAAGTAGGTATCTGAAGACAACGTGTCAAACAGATACTTCAGTGTTATACCGGGGACAGAAATACCGTATTTCAGCAAATCAACTCGCAGACTAGCGTACATACTAATCTGATGCTGCAAAGCAACCAGAAACGGCCCTGTGTCTAGGTTGTTGTACCACACCAAAAAATCCTTCAAAGTCGTCATTTTGTTTTCAGGCCACACACGCTGACAAAAAGCGTACTCTGTATCAGAAATATTTGAGTTTTTGAGCTTACTAAAAAAAAAAGCTGCATGGGGTGGGAGTTCTCTTTCGTCTAGTGTACTTAGACTAGTGACGTATTCATAACAGAAAAAAAAACTTTTGCTCTTTGACACCGTACGCCTTGAGGTACTTGGAATAACTAAAACCTGGCGCAAGAAAATTGTTGATGTCGAGAAACCGAAGTTTGTCTGTACAAAGACACATATATTGATTGTTACGTTTAACAACAAACTTGAAAGGGGGTCTTTTAGGGGCCTTCTTTTTTCCCCTCTGTTTTGACTTCTTTGTCTTCTTCTTCTTCTTCTTCCTCCTCTTCTTTCTTCTTCACCCCACGGTATCAAAACCATCTGGTTCAAAAACAGGGTCTGTTTGACTTTCGTCTTTTTGGAAGATCGTTATGGGCTGTTTTGTCTTTGACAAGCTTTTCAATGAGAAAAGGTTTGATCACATTCAGATCGTAGCGGGAAGAATTGAAACCTACGACAGGCAGTTCTTGTAAATACTCATATAATTTCTGTCTGCGTCTTTCTACGGGGGTGTTTAGACTATCTGTCTCTTGTTGTTGTGTCTCTTCGGTCCCAGTCAACTGATCAAACACATCTTTAAATTCTTCACAAAGAAGAGCGCAGGAGGCCTCGGAGATACGTTCTAGGTAGTTAACCATGTTATCCACTAGTTCTTGAGGGTCACATGTACTCACAAAACAGGTTGGTTCTGTGAAATGGGGAACATTACTGTATACAGAAACAGAAAGAGGAATATGTTTTGCTGTATACTGTGTACTCAGCTGATTTTGTTTGTGGCAGGTTATCTGTGTCAAAAAGCACCTCAAATTCAAAAATCGCTCTGTAGGGAAAAACAAAATCTGTGGCTACCTGAATACCGTGGCTTTCGTAGAAAAGAAAATGTTTTGGGGTGGAGAGTAAATCCCGCCTTTGAACGTTTCTTTTGAGCCCTCACCCTGACAAGTCTGCTCATGTCGATCCATTTTAATCAAAGACGACCAGAGTTTCCCGCATTTGGAACAAGCCAACGCATGTGCGACTTTATCAATGTCTAAAATGTATATGAACTGGTCTTTGTAACGCAAGAGGCGCATAACGCCAGAATGTTTGTAAGCGCTACGACGCAGAGGAACGAGACAGACGGGTGTTTGGCTCTCATCAAACTCAAACACATCTATGTTCACATTAAACTCAGATTCAATCGACTCAAGTTGAAACAAAGTGACCCCCGGAAAGTGACCAGGGGGGAATGTCCGGTCCACTGTTTGAACAAGGTTTTTGTGGGTTTTTGCAAAGAATGAGGCAAGGCTCCTTTGTGCAAAGCAAGACAGCGAAAGAGACACAGACCGTCAGTATAAGGAAAATGATGATGCTCGTCTTTTTGTAACTTGTGCAAGAACGGTGTGTTTGTGATGTAGTTAGGTAGACTACCACAGACTCATCCGATAGGAAAGTCAGACAAAGGCGTGACATAGAAACTGGAAGACATGATGCTGTGAACAGAATACCAAGAGTTTAGGTGTTCGAGTCTAACTTGTTCTAGAATGTCATGGTCACTGATTTCACCGAGAAAAAGAAAGAAAGTCCTGTTTTGCGTTGATCAGGCGTGGTCGTTGTAAAACAGAGTGGTTATTGACTGAGGCATGAAAGAAAGACAAGTCACTCATGGAACAGATCAAGGGGACATCAGAACAAAGGTTCCTCTTAAAAGAGAAAATGTGGTGCTTTTATTTACACACACTAATCGTTTAAGATATGTAGAAGAATTACAACACCTAGTACACGTGTATAACCATTCGTTTCACAGAAGTATAAAACCAACACCTGTTAAAGTTTGCCTCGCTAACAAAGAAACAGTTTGGTAAGTTTTGTACGGACAACCCCCAAAGAAAACACCCAAAGGTAGGTTACAGGTTGGTGATCGTGTGAGACTAAGTAAAACACGGCGACTCTTTAAAAAAAGGTTATTTACCTGCGTGAACAGAAGAATTATTTACAGTTAGCAGTGTGTTGAAAACAACTCCAGTGACCTATAAGCTGAAAGACGCTCACGCAGAAGAACTACAAGGTAGTTTTTTTTTTTTTTACAAAGAAGAACTACAAAAAGTAGGAGAGAAAGAAATGTATCGTATTGACAAAGTTTTAATGTGATGACCCACGGACTAAACCCTGTTTACCTAGCGGTGATTACACACGCCTCTTTGTTTGTCAGAAAAACAAAACTAAATCCAGCTGTAAGTCTTGCTCACACAAAAGCCCTAGAGAGCTCCACAGCCAAATACCCTCTAAAAAGAGTAGTTTTGAAAGCTTACGGGATCCCGCGTGGAAACCTTAGTGCTGTTTTAGACAATTTGTTTCTCAGGTAGCTACCAAGACGCGTTGTAGTAGGACTAGTAGAGAGCGGTGCGTTTAACGGTAGCTACACCAAAAAGCCATTCAACTTTTAAAACCCACAACTTGAATTTTCTCTGCCTCTATGTTGATGGAAAACAAGTCCCTGCAAAACCACTAACACCAGACTTTTGAAAACAGACAGTATGTGGGAAGTTTCTTTAGTTTGACCGCAGGAACAGGAGTGGGTGTTGGTGACGTCGGTAACAGAATTGTCTATGAAGACTACCCCAGAGGCTATACGCTGTATGTATTCGACCTGTCACCGTCAATGTTGGGTGGAAATCAGATTGAGCTGATGCGCTGTGGGGGTTTGCGTCTGGAACTAAAAGTTTAGTGCACCCCTGGCAGAGCCTGTTCACGTTATTGTGTATGCAGAAATGGACTCGTTGCTAGAAATTGATCGGAGTAGGCAGGTTATCACTGATTTTACATCATGAATGGCCTAGAGATCTCTCGCCTACTGTTAAGACACCCCGTGGCAAGACGGTCGTTTATGGGTGTTTACGCCAGAGACCAACTTCCTTCTGAGATAAATTTACTTCAACCCTCGTCTTACGTCATAAACACAGACCCAGCACATAAGGTTGGATCTCATTGGGTTGGTGTGTATTATGATGGTCAGGGGATATTGAATATTTTGATAGTTTTGGTTTAAAACCGAATCACAAAGACATTGAAGGTTGTTTTTTTTATGCGTCATTGGTTTGTGTTTTAAAACCAACGAACAGGTATTACAGGGGATGTTAAGTTCTACTTGGGATTTGATTGCAATGTATTTCATCATCAAAAAGAGTCAAGGTGCAAGGCTCCGTGACATCATTTCTATTTTTAACCCCCAAAACCCTGTTGTAAATGACCGTAAGTTCATAGCACTTTTTGGCTCACGTAAGTGTAGCCTATGCGATGGTAAACTTTGTCTGTCTGTGCGTGCGTGCGTGCGTATGTATGTATGTGTGTATGTCTGTGGTAGAAACTTTAACATTTTTGGCTAAACACCGAAATACTCATTTCACGTGGTTAATTTTCAAGCACCATCTTCAAATTATTGAAGCAATGATCAACATTGTGTCGGCATGTGTGTAGTTAAAGCGTGTATCCAAAGAAAACGGGTGGTGGGGGGTTTTGAAGGGGTACAAGCAGTTGACTGATTTGTGTCGTGTTTGGCATGTAGACGGCAGGTCAGGTGTCAAGATTAGGTCAGGGGTCGCGCGAAGGATTGTGGTCCAGTTCTCACCTCGCCGATTCGCCGGGGAAGACGATTTCATGTTGTTCGGTTTCTAAGCTCCAGAAAAGTAAATAAAGAAGATACCAAAGGGAGATTTCCTACAATTTGATCTGCACAGCGTGTTTCCAATGTCCACGCGAGGAAGAGCTGTCGAAAGCGCGGCAGTCAGTGTCGATCTTGCAGCCGTATCCCAGTAAGTTCAGAGACAGATCTAGTGTCTCCCACTCTGATAACGTGTCACCTACTGTTAATCCGTTTTGTTTTAATTTCTTTTTATTTCAGCAGACACGGATGTCAAACACAGTGCTAGGCAGTCACCTCTAGTGAAATGAGTTGATCTAAAGTGCCTGTAATGTTTGGATGTCTTTGCTCGTGGTTCAATTTATGTGAATTTCAAGACTTGCAGTAGAGTCTCAAGTTAAGTTTACTCTGCCCGAAAAAAACTGTCCACCATTTACTTGAACATGCAGATATAAGGAAACGGAATGAATCTGTTCTCAAAGTCAAAATGATCACGATTTTTTCCTCAGATTCAAAACATGCACTGTCATGGTTTTGTCTGTACAATTTAGTAAGTCTTAAGTACTTTGCAACAACTTCCTTGAACGTGAAAGACAGTTTTTGAATGCTAGATCTGTATCGCGTTTCATTCCAGACTCGATCCTCTCTTTGATTGTAGATCTACTGTTTGCTGTTTACGCACTATCATATGATTCGCTATGTAACGTTTGGTAAGCTTACCTTGCCACAGCTTTCTTGTCTTTGTTGGCATTTCTGGCTGTGTTGACCGTCAGAATTATTTTAAGAACCAGGCTGCTGCAGTCGACATGTTTCGCATATTGTAGGGTTACCATGCTGCATAGGTAAAGTGGCTTGTATAACCTGACTATTCTGTTTCAAAACACTGTTTATATTTGTGTAGGTTGTAGTCATCATAACTAATCGCATTTTGCCATTTGTTTCAGAAAGGAGGTTAACCTACAACAAGATCAACGCTATGTCAGATATATGCCTCAGCCACATGAAGACTTCCGAATTTAGATCTACTCGGCATGGTGACAAGTCTTGATGAAAAGTATAGGACTGAGGACAGCAGTGGAAAAAGTGCCCACATGGCAGGTACCTAACCTATTACCCTAGTCATTTTATCTGTTTGCCTTCTTTTGAAAATTATACATGGAGTTGATATGATGCGTTAGTTTTAACTGTGTGTGTGTGTGTGCGTGTGTGTGTGTGTGTGTGTGTGTGTGTGTGTGTGTGTGTGTGTGTGTGTGTGTGTGTGTGTGTGTGTGTGTGTTTGTGTGTGTGTTACGGAGTGAGTGAGTTTGTGTTATGTTACTGTTTGTTGATTTCTTACGGGAGCCTTGAAGGCTTCGCCTCTTGTTTAGAGATGCGTTAACGCAACAAGTCTAAACCTGTTGTTGTAAAAAATAGTAACTAATGTCATAGTGTAAGGAGGTTATGTATAACAAGAAATTCCTCCGAGGTAGGAAAAACACCCCCGTCCTTACCAGAAGTCAGAAGAGAGAAAGTCAGAAGTCAAAAGTCAAAAGTCGCAAGTCGCAAGTAAGTCAAAAGTCGCAAGTAAGTCAAAAGTCGCAAGTAAGTCAAAAGTCGCAAGTAAGTCAAAAGTCGCAAGTAAATCAAAAGTCGCAAGTAAGTCAAAAGTCGCAAGTAAGTCAAAAGTCGCAAGTAAGTCAAAAGTCGCAGGTAAGTCAAAAGTCGCAAGTAAGTCAAAAGTCGCAAGTAAGTCAAAAGTCGCAAGTAAGTCAAAAGTCGCAAGTAAGTCAAAAGTCGCAGGTAAGTCAAAAGTCGCAAGTAAGTCAAAAGTCGCAAGTAAGTCAAAAGTCGCAAGTAAGTCAAAAGTCGCAAGTAAGTCAAAAGTCGTAATAGAACCTGTTCACCAAGTTTGGTGACGATCGGTCCGTTCATTCTTGAGATCTATATGCGAACACAAACACACACCCAAACAAACAATTGACCATTAATATGTCAGTCTTAATCTTAATCCACCAATAACTCCCTAACCGTGTGTTTGACTGGTCCCAATTTTTGTAAGGACCGTCTCAGGAATGGATAGAACCTGTTCACCAAGTTTGGTGACGATCGGTCCGTTCATTCTTGAGATGTATATGCGAACACAAACAAACACCCAAAGAAACAATTGACCATTAATATGTCAGTCTTAATCTTAATCCACCAATAACTCCCTAACCGTGTGTTTGACTGGTCCCAATTTTTGTAAGGACCGTCTCAAGAATGTATAGAACCTGTTCACCAAGTTTGGTGACGATCGGTCCGTTCATTCTTGAGATGTATATGCGAACACAAACAAACACCCAAAGAAACAATTGACCATTAATATGTCAGTCTTAATCTTAATCCACCAATAACTCTCTAACCGTGTGTTTGACTGGTCCCAATTTTTGTAAGGACCGTCTCAGGAATGTATAGAACCTGTTCACCAAGTTTGGTGACGATCGGTCCGTTCATTCTTGAGATCTATATGCGAACACAAACAAACACACAAACAAACAAACACATCGAGTGAAACCTATACACACCCCTATACCGGGGGTGTAAAGATGGTGTTGCCTAATTATTTTTACTAAATCCCCTGATCGAGCCACAAGACAACACCGCCTACTCTACACTACAGTCTACAAAGACAGTCTCCTAGAAGTAAAAGTTGTTTAACACTTTTGTTGTTGTTGCTGAGAACGACAAAAGAGATGTTTGACGAGGAAGAGCTTCTGTTTAGCTCACCGATACCCGAACCTGATATGATTCCTTTGGGTCGAACCATTTTCGCGAGTGTCAGAACGTGGCGAAAACTTGTGAAAATCCACATCAGACATTACATCACCCAAGGAAACAGAAAAAACAGACGCGTGCGACCAAGTCAAAGAGGGGTGGTCTTGGCCAGTAAAGAATTTACTGGCCGAGAAAGGCTGTTGAAGCGACTTAAAACACAAACAGAAGTTGTAGCTAGAGAAGTTAAAAAAAACACCAGACGTGTCAGAAGAGCCCAGAACAAAAAGAAGAAACACCAGCAGACGAACTACCTCACACACCTGTCAAATACTCGGAGAGCAGCAATCTATTTGAAAACTGCTACCAGGAGCCGGCTGGTGTGTCTACCTTCAACGACCTCGGTTACTATAACCCGACATTGTTAAATACGAAAGTCGCCCCCCCGTCAAGTTATGGGAGCGCACCTTAAAAGAGAAAATGTGGCGCTTTTTTACACACACTAATCGTGTAAGATATGAAGAAGAATTACAACACCTGGTACACGTCTATAATCATTCGTTTCACAGAAGTATAAAACCAACACCTGTTAAAGTTTGCCTTGCTAACAAAGAAACAGTTTGGTAAGTTTTGTACGGACAACCCCAAAAGAAAACACCCAAAGGTAGGCTACAGGTTGGTGATCGTGTGAGACTAAGTAAAACACGGCGACTCTTTAAAAAAGGTTATTTACCTGCGTGGCCAGAAGAATTATTTACAGTTAGCAGTGTGTTGAAAACAACTCCAGTGACCAAAAGCTGAAAGACGCTCACGCAGAAGAACTACAAGGTAGTTTTTTTTACAAAGAAAAACTACAAAAAGTAGGAGAGAAAGAAATGTATTGTATTGACAAAGTTTTAATGTGATGACCCACGGACTAAACCCTGCTTACCTAACGGTGATTACACACGCCTCTTTGTTTGTCAGAAAAACAAAACTAAATCCAGCTGTAAGTCTTGCTCACACAAAAACCCTAGAGAGGTCCACAGCCAAATACCCTCTAAAAAGAGTAGTTATGAAATCTTACGAGACCCCGCGTGGAAACCTTAGTGCTGTTTTTAGACAATCTGCTTCTCAGGCAGCTACCAACACGCGTTGTAGTAGGACTAGTAGAGAGCGCTGCGTTTAACGGTAGCTACTCCAAAAAGCCAGTCAACTTTTAAAACCCACAACTTGAATTTTCTCTGCCTCTATGTTGATGGAAAACAAGTCCAAACCACTAACACCAGACTTTGAAAACAGACAGTATGTGAGAAGTTTCTTTAGTTAGACCACAGGAACAGGGGGTGGGTGTTGGTGACGTCGGTAACAGAATTGTCTATGAAGACTACCCCAGAGGCTATACGCTGTATGTATTCGACCTGTCACCATCAATGTTGGATGGAGATCAGATTGAGCTGGTGCGCTGTGGGGGTTTGCGTCTGGAACTAAAAGTTTAGTGCACCCCTGGCAGAACCTGTTCACGTTATTGTGTATGCAGAAATGGCCTCGTTGCTAGAAATTGATCGGAGTAGGCAGGTTATCACTGGTTTTACAGCATGAATGGCCTAGAGATCTCTCGCCTACTGTTAAGACACCCCGTGGCAAGACGGTTGTTTATGGGTGTTTACGCCAGAGACCAACTTCCTTCTGAGATAACTTTACTTCAACCCTCGTCTTACGTCATAAACACAGACCCAGCGCATAAGGTTGGATCTCATTGGGTTGGTGTGTATCATGATGGGCAGGGAATATTGAATATTTTGATAGTTTTGGTTTAAAACCGAATCACAAAGACATTGAAGTTTTTTTTTGTTTTTTTTGTTTTGTTGCGTCATTGGTTTGTGTTCTAAAACCAACGAACAGGTATTACAGGGGATGTTAAGTTCTACTTGTGATTTGTTTGCAATGTATTTCATCATCAAAAAGAGTCAAGGTACAAGACTCCGTGACATCATTTCTATTTTTAACCCCCAAAACCCTGTTGTAAACGACCGCAAGTTCATAGCACTTTTTTAGAGATGCGTTAACGCAACAAGTCTAAACCTGTTGTTGAAAAAAATAGTAACTGATGTCATAGTGTAAGGAGGTTATGTATAAAGATGGTGTTGCCTAATTTTTTTTTTACTAAATCCCCTGATCGAGCCACAAGACAACACCGCCTACTCTACACTACAGTCTACAAAGACAGTCTCCTAGAAGTAAAAGTTGTTTAACACTTTGTTGTTGTTGCTGAGAACGACAAAAAAGATGTTTGACGAGGAAGAGCCTCTGTTTAGCTCACCGATACCCGAACCTGATATGATTCCTTTGGGTCGAACCATTTTCGTGAGTTTCAGAACGTGGCGAAAACTTGTGAAAATCCACATTAGACATTACATCACCCAAGGAAACAGAAAAAACAGATGCGTGCGACCAAGTCAAAGAGGGGTGGTCTTGGCCAGTAAAGAATTTACTCGCCTGATCAAAGTCCGAGAAAGGCTGTTGAAGCGACTTAAAACACAAACAGAAGTTGTAGCTAGAGAAGTTTAAAAAACAACACCAGACGTGTCAGAAGAGCCCCAGAACAAAAAGACGAAACACCAGCAGACGAACTACCTCACACACCTGTCAAATACTCGGAGAGCAGCAATCTGTTTCAAAACTGCTACCAGGAGCCGGCTGGTGTGTCTACCTTCAACGACCTCGGTTACTATAACCCAACATTGTTAAATACGAAAGTCGCCCCACGTCAAGTTATGGGAGCGCACCTTAAAAGAGAAAATGTGGCGCTTTTTTACACACACTAATCGTGTAAGATATGTAGAAGAATTACAACACCTGGTACACGTCTATAACCATTCGTTTCACAGAAGTATAAAACAGCACCTGTTAAAGTTTGCCTTGCTAACAAAGAAACAGTTTGGTAAGTTTTGTACGGACAACCCCAAAAGAAAACACCCAAAGGTAGGCTACAGGTTGGTGATCGTGTGAGACTAAGTAAAACACGGCGACTCTTTAAAAAAGGTTATTTACCTGCGTGGCCAGAAGAATTATTTACAGTTAGCAGTGTGTTGAAAACAACTCCAGTGACCTATAAGCTGAAAGACGCTCACGCAGAAGAACTACAAGGTAGTTTTTTTTACAAAGAAGAACTACAAAAAGTAGGAGAGAAAAAAAATGTATCGTAAAGAACGACTTGGTAAGGGAGGAAAAAAAGAGTCTTTAGTGCCTTGGTTTGGGTATCCAACGTCATTTGACACATGGCTCTCAGCTGATAGCCGTAGACAGTATTCAGAGTAGTTATGTGTGAGGCTGCCTTGTCTGCTGAAGCTACGACTGTTGATACTAACGTCTTAGAAGAGCCAACTACTGATACCAAGAGCTTCTCTTGCTTGTGGCGTGTTTTTGGTTATCACGTCCCTCGTAGTGAGATTGTATCTTTTTTATTTTTTTGGGTCAGATTTTTGTTATTTATATTGTAGTAGGTGTGTCTCTGTTTAATTTGACAACCGGTTGCAGACCGGATAACTTGTGGGTAGCTTTGCTCGGAAGTTGTTTAGGTTATGTGCTACCCAATCCAACCATTAATTTGAGTCGTAATCGTTGATTGTTTAACCACCAACATGTTTTTACTTGACGCTACCTAGTAATAGTTCTATGACTCATTACCCAGACAACAACGTGAGTCACTACTACACAAAACTACCTCAAACAATTGACCTGAGCACCGACTACGAGTGTGGGTTGACTGAGCTTCAATTTAACAACTCGTATGTAAATGTGGAAAAAGACACGTGTCAGTTTCGAATTTGTACCCCATATGATTCACTGCTTTTTTTATAAACTCACTAAACCAGCTCTTGGTTGATGTAAGTCTTACTCACTCTGTAAGGTTTTATTACACCAAAAGCAGCACCAAAAAAAAAGAAAAAAGTACGTGTTAAATAACTCAAAAATATCTCGCTGTGGATGAACCCCGAGTTGATGAGAATTTTGAAAACAGATGTCACCCAACAAACCATCACAGGACCTGGTCACTTTGGTGGAAAGGCTATGTTGGAGTTACATAAAGATTTTCACGCAGTATACGTGTACTGTGATTTGGTGCGTGAAAGAGTGGTCGGCGACACGTTAGTCCCATTGTTGTAGACGGTGTCAATTGAAAAAAAGACTGAAGAGGTCGTTCATCATATATTTGAAAAACCTTATTACATGCCACTGAGCGTTGTCAGTTTAACACGATTGAAATGCTTTTAACCACAGAAACGGGAAAATCTATCGTATTTGAACAAGGGAAGACGGTGGTAACGCTTCATTTTCGCCGTCAAAAACCAGACTATCTTTAAACCACATCACAACGCTCATGATGGTGCGTTGTGCCTACAGAGTCGACACTCGTCTTTATGATGATTATTACCACGTCGTACAAACAGGACAGAGTCGACACTAGTCTTTATGATGATTATTACCACGTCGTACAAACAGGACAGAGTCGACACTCGTCTTTATGATGATTATTACCACGTCGTACAAACAGGACAGAGTCGACACTCGTCTTTATGATGATTATTACCACGTCGTACAAACAGGACAGAGTCGACACTCGTCTTTATGATGATTATTACCACGTCGTACAAACAGGACAGAGTCGACACTCGTCTTTATGATGATTATTACCACGTCGTACAAACAGGACAGAGTCGACACTCGTCTTTATGATGATTATTACCACGTCGTACAAACAGGACAGAGTCGACACTCGTCTTTATGATGATTATTACCACGTCGTACAAACAGGACAGAGTCGACACTCGTCTTTATGATGATTATTACCACGTCGTACAAACAGGACAGAGGATCCACAGTGTTTCGAGGCGAACAACCGATGTTGGACTCGGAAATATTTTAGGTGGATTAGCTAGGTCTGTTACCCCGCTTTTGAAGCGAGGTGGAAAAACATTGTTGAAAGAAGGACTTAAGACAACCAAAACAGCTAGTCGGTGATGTATTGTCGGGTCAAAATATTAAAACAGCCGCTAAAACATGCGCGAAACAAACTGGAAAACGTTTGTTTCACGAAGTTATTGGTCAAATCTCTAGGGTCGTTTCACCGGGTGAACCCGGCACAAGTCGTATAAAAGCACCCACCTACAAAACAACAACAACTAAAACACAAGAAAACTAAACAGAGACATAGAAACTTCGAACCAGACATTTTTGATTAACCATTTAGATAGACACATATTCAATATGGCGTTATTGCACCCGCAGTCAGCAGAAAGTATGGGTTCTGGATTGGATTTGATTTCCATCCCACCTACCCAGACTGCGATTGAAGAAGGGCTCTATGTTGAATTTCATCCTCTCGCATCGGTTGTCGCATCGGCTCCCCCTATTGAATTTAACATAAGTGGTGGAGGATGTGAATATCTGGATTTGACAAATACATTTTTGCATATTCGAGCTAAAGTGACCCAAGGTAACGGTGCCCCACTACCCGCCGACATCGACGTGGCTCCAGTAAATCTGTGGTTGTATTCTCTTTTTTCTCAGGTGGATGTGTCTCTTAACCAAACTCTGGTTAGTCCCTCTGAAAACACGTGCCCCTATAGGGCCTACATTGAAACCCTCTAGAATTATGGGGCTGAGGCAAAAGAAAGTTATCTATTGAGTGCCTTGTATTATAGCGACACACCGGAACATTTTGACGACTTGCAAGGGGACGATAATGTAGGTTTACAAACACACCGTACTAGGGCAGCACGGAGCCGTAAAGTGGATATGATGGGTCGACTACATGTGTATGTTATGAACCAGGGTCGTTTTTTGCTTAATGGTGTGGATGTAAAAACTTCGACTCATTCCATAAAAAAAAAACTGTTTTAATGTGATGACCCACGGACTAAACCCTGCTTACCTAAGGGTGATTACACACGCCTCTTTGTTTGTCAGAAAAGCAAAACTAAATCCAGCTGTAAGTCTTGCTCACACAAAAAAAACCTTGAGAGAGGTCCACAGCCAAATACCCTCTAAAAAGAGTAGTTATAAAATCTTACGAGACCCCGCGTGGAAACCTTAGTGCTGTTTTTAGACAATCTGCTTCTCAGACAGCTACCAACACGCGTTGTAGTTGGACTAGTAGAGAGCGCTGCGTTTAACGGTAGCTACTCCAAAAAGCCATTCAACTTTTAAAACCCACAACTTGAATTTTCTCTGCCTCTATGTTGATGGAAAACAAGTCCAAACCACTAACACCAGACTTTGAAAACAGACAGTATGTGAGAAGTTTCTTTAGTTAGACCACAGGAACAGGGGGTGGGTGTTGGTGACGTCGGTAACAGAATTGTCTATGAAGACTACCCCAGAGGCTATACGCTGTATGTATTCGACCTGTCACCATCAATGTTGGATGGAGATCAGATTGAGCTGGTGCGCTGTGGGGGTTTGCGTCTGGAACTAAAGTTTAGTGCACCCCTGGCAGAACCTGTTCACGTTATTGTGTATGCAGAAATGGCCTCGTTGCTAAAAATTGATCGGAGTAGGCAGGTTATCACTGGTTTTACAGCATGAATGGCCTAGAGATCTCTCGCCTACTGTTAAGACACCCCGTGGCAAGACGGTTGTTTATGGGTGTTTACGCCAGAGACCAACTTCCTTCTGAGATAACTTTACTTCAACCCTCGTCTTACGTCATAAACACAGACCCAGCGCATAAGGTTGGATCTCATTGGGTTGGTGTGTATCATGATGGGCAGGGAATATTGAATATTTTGATAGTTTTGGTTTAAAACCGAATCACAAAGACATTGAAGTTTTTTTGGTTTTTTTTGTTTTGTTGCGTCATTGGTTTGTGTTCTAAAACCAACGAACAGGTATTACAGGGGATGTTAAGTTCTACTTGTGATTTGTTTGCAATGTATTTCATCATCAAAAAGAGTCAAGGTACAAGACTCCGTGACATCATTTCTATTTTTAACCCCCAAAACCCTGTTGTAAACGACCGCAAGTTCATAGCACTTTTTTAGAGATGCGTTAACGCAACAAGTCTAAACCTGTTGTTGAAAAAAATAGTAACTGATGTCATAGTGGAAGGAGGTTATGTATAAAGATGGTGTTGCCTAATTTTTTTTTTTACTAAATCCCCTGATCGAGCCACAAGACAACACCGCCTACTCTACACTACAGTCTACAAAGACAGTCTCCTAGAAGTAAAAGTTGTTTAACACTTTGTTGTTGTTGCTGAGAACGACAAAAGAGATGTTTGACGAGGAAGAGCCTCTGTTTAGCTCACCGATACCCGAACCTGATATGATTCCTTTGGGTCGAACCATTTTCGTGAGTTTCAGAACGTGGCGAAAACTTGTGAAAATCCACATCAGACATTACATCACCCAAGGAAACAGAAAAAACAGATGCGTGCGACCAAGTCAAAGAGGGGTGGTCTTGGCCAGTAAAGAATTTACTCGCCTGATCAAAGTCCGAGAAAGGCTGTTGAAGCGACTTAAAACACAAACAGAAGTTGTAGCTAGAGAAGTTTAAAAAACAACACCAGACGTGTCAGAAGAGCCCCAGAACAAAAAGACGAAACACCAGCAGACGAACTACCTCACACACCTGTCAAATACTCGGAGAGCAGCAATCTGTTTGAAAACTGCTACCAGGAGCCGGCTGGTGTGTCTACCTTCAACGACCTCGGTTACTATAACCCAACATTGTTAAATACGAAAGTCGCCCCACGTCAAGTTATGGGAGCGCACCTTAAAAGAGAAAATGTGGCGCTTTTTTACACACACTAATCGTGTAAGATATGTAGAAGAATTACAACACCTGGTACACGTCTATAACCATTCGTTTCACAGAAGTATAAAACAGCACCTGTTAAAGTTTGCCTTGCTAACAAAGAAACAGTTTGGTAAGTTTTGTACGGACAACCCCAAAAGAAAACACCCAAAGGTAGGCTACAGGTTGGTGATCGTGTGAGACTAAGTAAAACACGGCGACTCTTTAAAAAAGGTTATTTACCTGCGTGGCCAGAAGAATTATTTACAGTTAGCAGTGTGTTGAAAACAACTCCAGTGACCTATAAGCTGAAAGACGCTCACGCAGAAGAACTACAAGGTAGTTTTTTTTACAAAGAAGAACTACAAAAAGTAGGAGAGAAAAAAAATGTATCGTATTGACAAAGTACTAAAAGAACGACTTGGTAAGGGAGGAAAAAAAGAGTCTTTAGTGCCTTGGTTTGGGTATCCAACGTCATTTGACACATGGCTCTCAGCTGATAGCCGTAGACAGTATTCAGAGTAGTTATGTGTGAGGCTGCCTTGTCTGCTGAAGCTACGACTGTTGATACTAACGTCTTAGAAGAGCCAACTACTGATACCAAGAGCTTCTCTTGCTTGTGGCGTGTTTTTGGTTATCACGTCCCTCGTAGTGAGATTGTATCTTTTTTATTTTTTTGGGTCAGATTTTTGTTATTTATATTGTAGTAGGTGTGTCTCTGTTTAATTTGACAACCGGTTGCAGACCGGATAACTTGTGGGTAGCTTTGCTCGGAAGTTGTTTAGGTTATGTGCTACCCAATCCAACCATTAATTTGAGTCGTAATCGTTGATTGTTTAACCACCAACATGTTTTTACTTGACGCTACCTAGTAATAGTTCTATGACTCATTACCCAGACAACAACGTGAGTCACTACTACACAAAACTACCTCAAACAATTGACCTGAGCACCGACTACGAGTGTGGGTTGACTGAGCTTCAATTTAACAACTCGTATGTAAATGTGGAAAAAGACACGTGTCAGTTTCGAATTTGTACCCCATATGATTCACTGCTTTTTTTATAAACTCACTAAACCAGCTCTTGGTTGATGTAAGTCTTACTCACTCTGTAAGGTTTTATTACACCAAAAGCAGCACCAAAAAAAAGAAAAAAGTACGTGTTAAATAACTCAAAAATATCTCGCTGTGGATGAACCCCGAGTTGATGAGAATTTTGAAAACAGATGTCACCCAACAAACCATCACAGGACCTGGTCACTTTGGTGGAAAGGCTATGTTGGAGTTACATAAAGATTTTCACGCAGTATACGTGTACTGTGATTTGGTGCGTGAAAGAGTGGTCGGCGACACGTTAGTCCCATTGTTGTAGACGGTGTCAATTGAAAAAAAAAGACTGAAGAGGTCGTTCATCATATATTTGAAAAACCTTATTACATGCCACTGAGCGTTGTCAGTTTAACACGATTGAAATGCTTTTAACCACAGAAACGGGAAAATCTATCGCATTTGAACAAGGGAAGACGGTGGTAACGCTTCATTTTCGCCGTCAAAAACCAGACTATCTTTAAACCACATCACAACGCTCATGATGGTGCGTTGTGCCTACAGAGTCGACACTCGTCTTTATGATGATTATTACCACGTCGTACAAACAGGACAGAGTCGACACTCGTCTTTATGATGATTATTACCACGTCGTACAAACAGGACAGAGTCGACACTCGTCTTTATGATGATTATTACCACGTCGTACAAACAGGACAGAGTCGACACTCGTCTTTATGATGATTATTACCACGTCGTACAAACAGGACAGAGTCGACACTCGTCTTTATGATGATTATTACCACGTCGTACAAACAGGACAGAGTCGACACTCGTCTTTATGATGATTATTACCACGTCGTACAAACAGGACAGAGTCGACACTCGTCTTTATGATGATTATTACCACGTCGTACAAACAGGACAGAGTCGACACTCGTCTTTATGATGATTATTACCACGTCGTACAAACAGGACAGAGTCGACACTCGTCTTTATGATGATTATTACCACGTCGTACAAACAGGACAGAGTCGACACTCGTCTTTATGATGATTATTACCACGTCGTACAAACAGGACAGAGTCGACACTCGTCTTTATGATGATTATTACCACGTCGTACAAACAGGACAGAGGATCCACAGTGTGTCGAGGCGAACAACCGATGTTGGACTCGGACATATTTTAGGTGGATTAGCTAGGTCTGTTACCCCGCTTTTGAAGCGAGGTGGAAAAACATTGTTGAAAGAAGGACTTAAGACAACCAAAACAGCTAGTCGGTGATGTATTGTCGGGTCAAAATATTAAAACAGCCGCTAAAACATGCGCGAAACAAACTGGAAAACGTTTGTTTCACGAAGTTATTGGTCAAATCTCTAGGGTCGTTCCACCGGGTGAACCCGGCACAAGTCGTATAAAAGCACCCACCTACAAAAAAACAACAACTAAAACACAAGAAAACTAAAGAGAGACATAGAAACTTCGAACCAGACATTTTTGATTAACCATTTAGATAGACACATATTCAATATGGCGTTATTGCACCCGCAGTCAGCAGAAAGTATGGGTTCTGGATTGGATTTGATTTCCATCCCACCTACCCAGACTGCGATTGAAGAAGGGCTCTATGTTGAATTTCATCCTCTCGCATCGGTTGCCGCATCCGCTCCCCCTATTGAATTTAACATAAGTGGTGGAGGATGTGAATATCTGGATTTGACAAATACATTTTTGCATATTCGAGCTAAAGTGACCCAAGGTAACGGTGCCCCACTACCCGCCGACATCGACGTGGCTCCAGTAAATCTGTGGTTGTATTCTCTTTTTTCTCAGGTGGATGTGTCTCTTAACCAAACTCTGGTTAGTCCCTCTGAAAACACGTGCCCCTATAGGGCCTACATTGAAACCCTCTAGAAGTATGGGGCTGAGGCAAAAGAAAGTTATCTATTGAGTGCCTTGTATTATAGCGACACACCGGAACATTTTGACGACTTGCAAGGGGACGATAATGTAGGTTTACAAACACACCGTACTAGGGCAGCACGGAGCCGTAAAGTGGATATGATGGGTCGACTACTTGTGTCTGTTATGAACCAGGGTCGTTTTTTGCTTAATGGTGTGGATGTAAAAACTTCGACTCATTCCATTAAAAAAAAACTGTTTTAATGTGATGACCCACGGACTAAACCCTGCTTACCTAAGGGTGATTACACACGCCTCTTTGTTTGTCAGAAAAGCAAAACTAAATCCAGCTGTAAGTCTTGCTCACACAACAAAAAACCTAGAGAGAGGTCCACAGCCAAATACCCTCTAAAAAGAGTAGTTATAAAATCTTACGAGACCCCGCGTGGAAACCTTAGTGCTGTTTTTAGACAATCTGCTTCTCAGACAGCTACCAACACGCGTTGTAGTTGGACTAGTAGAGAGCGCTGCGTTTAACGGTAGCTACTCCAAAAAGCCAGTCAACTTTTAAAACCCACAACTTAAATTTTCTCTGCCTCTATGTTGATGGAAAACAAGTCTAAACCACTAACACCAGACTTTGAAAACAGACAGTATGTGAGAAGTTTCGTTAGTTAGACCAGAGGAACAGGGGGTGGGTGTTGGTGACGTCGGTAACAGAATTGTCTATGAAGACTACCCCAGAGGCTATACGCTGTATGTATTCGACCTGCGCTATGGGGGTTTGCGTCTGGTTTAGTGCACCCCTGGCAGAACCTGTTCACGTTATTGTGTGTGCAGAAATGGCCTCGTTGCTAGAAATTGATCGGAGTAGGCAGGTTATCACTGATTTTACAGCATGAATGGCCTAGAGATCTCTCGCCTACTGTTAAGACACCCCGTGGCAAGACGGTTGTTTATGGGTTTACGCCAGAGACCAACTTCCTTCTGAGATAACTTTACTTCAACCCTCGTCTTACGTCATAAACACAGACCCAGCGCATAAGGTTGGATCTCATTGGGTTGGTGTGTATCATGATGGGCAGGGAATATTGAATATTTTGATAGTTTTGGTTTAAAACCGAATCACAAAGACATTGAAGTTTTTTGGGTTTTTTTTGTTTTGTTGCGTCATTGGTTTGTGTTCTAAAACCAACGAACAGGTATTACAGGGGATGTTAAGTTCTACTTGTGGTTTGTTTGCAATGTATTTCATCATCAAAAAGAGTCAAGGTACAAGACTCCGTGACATCATTTCTATTTTTAACCCCCAAAACCCTGCTGTAAATGACCGTAAGCTCATAGCACTTTTTCAGAGATGCATTAACGCAACAAGTCTAAACCTGTTGTTGTAAAAATAGTAACTGATGTCATAGTGTAAGGAGATTATGTATAAAGGTGGTGTTGACTAATCCCCTGCTCTCACCAGTCGAGCTAACTTCCACACCCACCCCACACCATTTGTCTAGTACTAATCTAAACATTAAACCCTAATCAACCCTCGGGGTAGGCAAACCACGTCCTATTAAACTTCTCTAACTGCTGGCCACCTCTGGTGGTTTTATCGGCGAGGGGGCTCCGCAAAGAGTAGGGGTACCATTTTTATTGCCTTATCCTGACACCTCTGATAGTTATTAGCACTATTAAAGAGAGAGGGTTCCGCGAAGCGCGGAGAAAGTGTGTGTATGTGTGTGTGTGTGTGTGTGTTTGTGTGTGTGTGTGTGTGTGTGTGTGTGATCGGAGGGGTGTGTGTGTGTGTGTGTGTATGTTTGCACTTACATTTTATTCCCATCACACATATAACCCTACCTCTTACATAGTCTATCAACAACCAAATTAAAAAAATTAAACACCGCAACAACGAAGAAAATAAATATCAAAAACAAAATAACACCTATGTGGCTATGACATACCCTGTCAAAAACGGTCCCAAGCCCGTGAAAACACAGAGGGAGGGCCAATTACTGTCAATAGAAAGGAGGATGCTCAGTACTCCAACCGCGTTAAACACCCAATAAAAAAGGCGGGAATTGATCCTATGGGGGCAATTACTGCTGGGGAGCAGTAATCCTGTCATTACCCCAGCTGGAGTGGTCATTAGTACCGAGCAACAGGTACAGGCACATGAAATCACATGACAAAATATAAAACTCAATAAACCGTTTATCCGCAATATCTCTTTATCACTACTTAAACACAGGCACCTTAACCTATCACCTTATGCTGGTCCCTACCCTTGCGCGGCTGCGCGCTGCGCAAAAAAAAAAGGTCCGGTCCGTGCGCTTCCTTACTACTGACCTTGCCGATCGTGCGAGAAAGGGAGTATCAGCTATCCTCAAACTTCTATGGAGTATTGGGGAATATTCTCCTGATACGTTTTTTAAACTGTTTGACAGTCAAATACAACCGATCTTGACGTACGGTTCGGAGGTCTGGGGACTCTCTGCTGATCAACAAATTGTTGAAAGAGTACATCTGTCTGCCATTAAAAGGTTTGTCGGTGTCCATTCGAAGTCACCAAGGCATATAGTTTACGGTGAAACAGGACGTTATCCTCTGTTTGTGGTAACGCACATAAAGTGTATGAAGTTTTGGCTTCGATTAACTCGGATGGATGGCAACAGGTACCCTAAGAAAGTGTATATATAATATGTTATTGTCTATACAAAGGCAAAATTACACGACATGGGCTTGTAACGTTGTAAAGGTGTTGGTGACATTTCCACGTTTGTAAGAGAATTTCGCCAAAGACTTGTCGATTGCTTTAGACAGGATTGGCATAGTTCTCTTGAATCACACGTGTTTTATCATGTGTATTCGTTATTTAAGCAGTCCTTGTGTATGAGTGGTTATTTGTATCAGATAAGAAATGTTCATTTGAGGAGAATGTTAGCACGTTTCAGATTTGGTATGTCACCCTTAAATAACCACTATTAACAGTATAAACCCAATGTGAATAACGTAGACAGACTTTGCCCTTTGTGCTCAGATGATACACTTGAGACGGAAGTTCATTTTTACATTTAGTCAAGTTTTGACTAAATGTTTTAACGTAGAGGGGGGAATCGAGACGAGGGTCGTGGTGTATGTGCGTGTGTGTGTGTGTGTGTGTGTGTGTGTGTGTGTGTGTGTGTGTGTGTGTGTGTCTGTCTGTCTGTCTGTCTGTCTGTGTGTGTGTGTAGAGCGATTCAGACTAAACTACTGGACCGATCTTTATGAAATTTGACATGAGAGTTCCTGGGTATGAAATCCCCGAATGTTTTTTCATTTTTTGAGTCACTTGAGAAAAAGTGACTCTATGTAATCGGTCAGTGTTAGTCTGTCCGGCCGGCCGTCCGTCCGGCCGTCCGGCCGGCCGTCCGGCCGGCCGTCCGGCCGGCCGTCCGTAGACACCACCTTAACGTTGGACTTTTCTCGGAAACTATCAAAGCGATCGGGCTCATATTTTGTTTAGTCGTGACCTCCAATGACCTCTACACTTTAACGATGGTTTCGTTGACCTTTGACCTTTTTCAAGGTCACAGGTCAGCGTCAAAGGAAAAATTAGACATTTTATATCTTTTCTCGGAAACTATCAAAGCGATCGGGCTCATATTTTGTTTAGTCGTGACCTCCAATGACCTCTACACTTTAACGATGGTTTCGTTGACCTTTGACCTTTTTCAAGGTCACAGGTCAGCGTCAAAGGAAAAATTAGACATTTTATATCTTTGACAAAGTTCATCGGATGTGATTGAAACTTTGTAGGATTATTCTTTACATCAAAGTATTTACATCTGTAGCCTTTTACGAACGTTATCAGAAAAACAAGGGAGATAACTAGCCTTTTCTGTTCGGCAACACACAACTTAACGTTGGGCTTTTCTCGGAAACTATAAAAGTGACCGGGCTCAAATTTTATGTGAACGTGACTCATTGTGTTGTGAATAGCAATTTCTTCCTGTCCACCTGATGCCTCATATAATATTCAGAACTGCGAAAGTGACTCGATCGAGCGTTTGCTCTTCTTGTTTGATAAATGTCTTTGATGACGTCATATCCGGCTTTTCGTGAAAGTTGAGGCGGCACTGTCACGCCCTCATTTTTCAACCAAATTGGTTGAAATTTTGGTCAAGTAATCTTCGACGAAGCCCGGACTTCGGTATTGCATTTCAGCTTGGTGGCTTAAAAATTAATTAATGACTTTGGTCATTAAAAATCTGAAAATTGTAAAAAAAAAAAAGAAAATTTATAAAACGATCCAAATTTACGTTCATCTTATTCTCCATCATTTTCTGATTCCAAAAACATATAAATATGTTATGTTTGGATTAAAAACAAGCTCTGAAAATTAAATATATAAAAATTATTATCAAAATTAAATTGTCAAAATCAATTTAAAAACACTTTCATCTTATTTCTTGTCGGTTCCTGATTCCAAAAACATATCGATATGATATGTTTGGATTAAAAACACGCTCAGAATGTTAAAACAAAGAGAGGTACAGAAAAGCGTGCTATCTTTCTTAGCGCAACTACTACCCCGCTCTTCTTGTCAATTTCACTGCCTTTGCCATGAGCGGTGGACTGACGATGCTACGAGTATACGGTCTTGCTGAAAAATGGCATTGCGTTCAGTTTCATTCTGTGAGTTCGACAGCTACTTGACTAAATGTTGTATTTTCGCCTTACGCGACTTGTTTACTTGTTTGTCCCGCATATAATGAGATCAGAGTTGAATTAATAGCCTCAAAGTATTATCGGAACCCATCCATGTTTAGAATGTGTCAATTACTATCCTCTACAAATGGCCAAGTGGTAAGACAGTTAGCAACGTATATTTACAAAGCTATATACGATTTCGCACTGATTCTCTGGAAAATGCACAGTTGCAAATGCAGGTCCATGAGGTTGCTTCTTTTAAACATTGTTCGCTTGTATTATGTGTCACCAGTCTTCCGACTTCCGACTTCTCTCTCTCTCTCTCACACACACACACACACTCACACACATCCCAAGTCACACACGCACGCACACACACACACATTTACATACGCACGCACGCACACACACACACAGGCTCACACACACACACACACACACACACACACACACACACACACACACAGCGACTCACACAAATCTTATACACACAAAACACACACTCATACGCACATAGACAGACGGACACACACCTTTACAAACAAACACACAAACACACTCATACACACACAAACCTACACACAAACTCATGCACACACACACATACACACACACTCTCTCTCTCCCTCTCTCTCCCTCTCTCTCTTTCTTACACACACACACACACACACACACACACACACACACACACACACACACACACACACACACACACACACACACACACAGACGAGTACAGACTCATGCACGCGCACGCACACACACACACACACACACACACACACACACACACGCACAAACACACACACACACGTGCGTGCGTATGTAAATGTGTGTGTGTGTGTGTGTGCGTGCGTGTGTGACTTGGGATGTGTGTGAGTGTGTGTGTGTGAGAGAGAGAGAGAGAGAGAGAGAGAGAGAGAGAGAGAGAGAGAGAGAGAGAGAGAGAGAGAAACATTGAAACATTGAAACATTGAACTTTATTACAGGAAAGATAGCATTAGGTCCGTAGGACCTTTCTTACAGCTTGTCCTGATCTAAGCAAAATGGTTATAATCGAAATGGGAATACATAGGAACAAATTTTTTATGAGTTTTGACTAAATGTTTTAACATAGTTTTAAAAGTTTTGACTAAATGTTTTAACATAGAGGGGGGAATCGAGACGAGGGTCGTGGTGTATGTGTGTGTGTGTGTGTGTGTGTGTGTGTGTGTGTGTGTGTGTGTCTGTCTGTCTGTCTGTCTGTCTGTCTGTCTGTCTGTGTGTGTGTGTAGAGCGATTCAGACTAAACTACTGGGCCGATCTTTATGAAATTTGACATGAGAGTTCCTGGGTATGATATCCCCGGATGTTTTTTTTTCAATTTTTCGATAAATACCTTTGATGACGTCATATCCGGCTTTTTGTAAAAGTTGAGGCGGCACTGTCACACCCTCATTATATTTAGTCAAGTTTTGACTAAATATTTTAACATCGAGGGGGAATCGAAACGAGGGTCGTGGTGTAGAATAGAATAGAATAGAATAGAATAATCTTTATTGCCATGAAACACACAGTTTATAAGGCACATAATTAATTAACAAAGAAACTGTAGTAAAAGAAAACATCACCGTTTTTTGAAACATTCGTAAACAAACTGTGCTAGCTGGGTTTGTAGTTTGGATATTTGTAATATTTGGCTGGGAAGAGTGTATTGGCCTGAATAGGCTATGCTTGATATGAATTTTTCTCTAATGGAAGTATATTTGGTGCATTTATCCAACAAATGTATTTCATCCTCTATCACATTACATTTTTTGCATAATCTGTCATTTACTGGTGTATTTAAATGTCGACCCTTTTCAATTTCTAAATCGTGTGCACTTATTCTTAACTTTGTTAATGCTTTTCTGTGATCTAAATTTTTTACCTCATTGATATAAGATTGCAATTCGTATTTCCTCGAGTCTGTTACTTTTGCGTAGAATTTTAATTTTGAACTTCCTTCAGACTTTTTATTAATCCAGAATTTTATGAATTTGCATTCTAATTTCTCTTGTATGGCTTTTTGTAACTTTTTAGAATTAAATGTAGATTGATTTTGCCAGACATGATTAAATCCTAATTTATCTACTGCTTGTTTTATGAAATGTGACCATGAACTTTCCCGTGACGGATCTAATAGTGATAAATATGCTTGATATATGTAGGAGTCTTTTTTAGTCTCTAGTATATGAGCCCAATATTTTATGCATTATGTGCGTGCGTGTGTGTGTGCGTGTGTGTGTCTGTGTGTGTGTGTAGAGCGATTCAGACTAAACTACTGGACCGATCTTTATGAAATTTGACATGAGAGTTCCTGGGTATGAAATCCCCGAATGTTTTTTTCATTTTTTTGATAAATGTCTTTGATGACGTCATATCCGGCTTTTCGTGAAAGTTGAGGCGGCACTGTCACGCCCTCATTTTTCAACCAAATTTGTTGAAATTTTGGTCAAGTAATCTTCGACGAAGCCCGGACTTCGGTATTGCATTTCAGCTTGGTGGCTTAAAAATTAATTAATGACTTTGGTCATTAAAAATCTGAAAATTGTAAAAAAAAAAGAAAATTTATAAAACGATCCAAATTTACGTTTATCTTATTCTCCATCATTTGCTGATTCCAAAAACATATAAATATGTTATATTCGGATTAAAAACAAGCTCTGAAAATTAAATATATAAAAATTATTATCAAAATTAAATTGTCGAAATCAATTTAAAAACATTTTCATCTTATTCCTTGTCGGTTCCTGATTCCAAAAACATATAGATATGATATGTTTGGATTAAAAACACGCTCAGAAAGTTAAAACAAAGAGAGGTACAGAAAAGCGTGCTATCCTTCTTAGCGCAACTACTACCCCGCTCTTCTTGTCAATTTCACTGCCTTTGCCATGAGCGGTGGACTGACGATGCTACGAGTATACGGTCTTGCTGAAAAATGGCATTGCGTTCAGTTTCATTCTGTGAGTTCGACAGCTACTTGACTAAATATTGTATTTTCGCCTTACGCGACTTGTTTTTCAATTAAATTGATTGAAATTTTGGCAAAGCAATCTTCGACGAAGGCCGGGGTTTGGTATTGTATTTCAGCTTGGTGGCTTAAAAACTAATGAGTGAGTTTGGTCATTAAAAATTGGAAACTTGTAATTAAAAAAAAATTTTATTAAACGATCCAAAAACAATTTAATCTTATTTTTCGTCGATTTCTGATTCCAAAAACATATACATATGTTATAATTGGATGAAAAACAACCTCTGAAAATTAAAAATATAAAAATTATGATCAAAATTAAATTTCCGAAATCGTTTTAAAAACTATTTCATCTTATTCCTTGTCGGTTCCTGATTCCAAAAACATATAGATATGATATGTTTGGATTAAAAACACGCTCAGAAAGTTAAAACGAAGAGAGGTACAGTAAAGCGTGCTATGAAGCACAGCGCAACCGCTACCGCGCCAAACAGGCTCGTCACTTTCACTGCCTTTTGCACTAGCGGCGGACTACGTTCAGTTTCATTCTGTCAGTTCCACAGCTTGACTAAATGTAGTAATTTCGCCTTACGCGACTTGTTTCCTCCTAATTTGTGCATTTTCACAACAGGCTTTTCTGTTTCATATGTCATTCATGGTGTCAATTGGAGAAAAAACAAGTCGCGTAAAGGCGAAATCACTACATTTAGTCAAGCTGTGGAACTCACAGAATGAAACCGTAACAGCACAGAATATCGTCCATACCGGCAACCAATTATTACCATGTCCCAAATAGCATTGTATCTCGTTGGTTAAGCACATCACAATCTTACAACCACCACAACGAAGACCAAACATCAAAAACAAAATTTACATTGTATTTGTAACACCCTCTTCGTGACGCTTTCATCAAAACGATCACAAGAACATGCACCATGCGCCTTGCTCTTAAAGTTGCATAACCTACAACCCATGACCGCCAAACCGTCTCCTCTCTCTAACAGCAAAACTGGTGTGAAACATAAGTAATCAATTTATCCTCTTGACTATATTCACAACAGGGACCTATCACTCTTCTTTGCATGTTTTCATGCCTAAGGATTTTCAAATACTCTGCAACACATGTAACCCAAATTCAACATGTGCCCGTACAATACCGCTTCTTTTATGAAAACATTGCTTCGGCCATGTTGATTCAAGTTAATCAACCAATTTTCTTGTGAAAAAATGCAGTGCGTTCAGTTTCATTCTGTGAGTTCCACAGTTTGACTAAATGTAGTAATTTTGCCTAACGCGACTTGTTATTTTCTGTGCATGTGTATGCCGGAAGTAGATCTAGTTAGTACAGAGTGATGAGCGTTGTTAATACTTGGTGTACTGGTATATTATGCAGGGCTACATGGTCAACGCAGTCACTGGCAACAGCCATGGCAGCTGTCATAGACAAGAGGCTTGGACTTCGAGCAGCTGCAAGAGCGTATGGAATCCCACCCACAACACTTAAAGATCATCTTGATGGAAAATACGAACATGCCATGGGTGATACAAAACATTTGGGGAGGCCGTCCATTCTTCCCCCAGCAATAGAAAAAGAATTGGTTGACCATATCATTAAATGTAAGAGGATGTTTTTTGGCCTGACCAGAAAAGACGTTAATGGAATTCAACATATTTTCAATGAAGACAAAAAATCCTCCGAGCCAGCAGGTTCCTCATCTGAAGAAGCAGGACCCCCCTCTGAACCACCAAGACCCTCCGCTGAGCCTGTAGAACCCCCTTCTGAACCAATAGGACCCCCCTCTGAACAAGCAGGACCCCCCTCTGAACCAGCAAGACCCCTCTCTGGGTGAACTGGACATCAAGTAGACCCACTTTCTGAGCCACCTAGCCCATGCTCTGAGTAAGACATAGGCCTATTTTTGGCACTTCCAAACAAAACAGTTATCCAAACCAATCCCGATGGACGCTGCTTTTTTAGATCCATTGTCATCGGCAACACTCCTGCGTTCCAAACTGCAGAAAGGGACGGTAATGGGTTACCTTCAGAGTGTCACACGAAAATACAAGAACAGATCCAAGCTGATGCTCTAAGACAAAAGATGACCAGTCACATGCTCAGCAACATTGAAGGCTTCCGCGAAGTGTCAGCTGCAATAAACTTTGACATGCCATCATCTTTCGCTTTTTTCTCCCTAGAAGAAAAGATTCTTCACATGGCTCATTCAACTGCTTCAGTGGGAGACATGAACATTTCTGCTACAAGTGAGGTGTTGCAGCAGCCCATCCACATCATCAATGCAGAATCTGGGAACGTTCTCAAATACAACGATGACTCTTTGGCTCAACCAGTGACTCTCCTTTACTCACCTCATGGGGACAATGCAGGACACTATGACTGCGTCCTTGAGTCAGCTGTTTCAGTGGCGCTGATTTCTCACAATCCCAGTGTTTCACAACAGAAATTAGCGGCGAAACGAAAATCCAGAAAAACAGAAGCTGAACTTATCACGTCAAGTCCGTACAAACGTAAACTTGAAGAGTGGCAGACAAAACAAAAACCAACAAAGAAAACAAGCAAATCAAAGCCAAACACAGAGAACACAGAGATCAAACAGAAAGCTAGAAACAAGAAAACAAGCGTCAGTCATCAGCAGCAAGCTAGCTGGTTCTGTTTTTTTGTGCCGAGAATGCACCTGTGAGGACATGATTCAGTGTTTGATGTGCTCAGAATGGGTACACGTGTATGACCGTTTTTTACCCCGCCATTTAGGCAGCCATACGCCGTTTTCGGAGGAAGTATGCTGGGTATTTCGTGTTTCTATAACCCACCGAACTCTGACATGGATTAAAATGAACAAAACTGTAAGCATACTGTTTTAGTTTAATTCTTATTTCGTCGCTCAGGATTTTGAATCAGGATTTTGTTGTCGGGATTGATCTAAGCGGTTGCCTAGATGAAGAGTACTAGAGTTGTGCGCCTTGAATCACTGTCTGTCTCTATTGCTCTCTCTCTCTCTCTCTCTCTTTCTCTCTCTCTCTCTCTTTCTCTCTCTCTCTCTCTCTCACCGCTTCGGCCAACTCATAATCTTCACTCAGTTCTTTTCACCCCAGCAGATTATGTGTATTCTTTGTTGTTTTCTTTATTTCTTCAATGTTAAAATGTATGTAGATCGTTAGCTAAACGTGAGTTCGACTTTTATACCGCAGAATATTTCAATCGTTTTGTTAAAGAAAATAGTCTCCGAGTTAACGATACATATGCAGATGACCTCTATAAATTATTCAATTGTACTCTGAGATCAAAGACAATGACCAATGACAGGTGAGATCGAGACTCGGTTGTGATGGACTATCCATATGGTTGTAATGGATTATCCAGAATAATCACCTCCTCAGCTAACAGAGACAAAGAGGCAGGTCATGGGATAAAAAGAAAACATTCGGCATGTCGGCATGATATGAAAGGAACAGATTAACACACAAAAACAGTCATCGCCGAGACTATAAAATAAAGATAGTCTCGACTAACCAAACCAAAAATCCCAGACGGATCACGCTCGTCTCCGCGTAGCAGTACTTATTTTCTTATTTCTTATTATCTTTGATTCTGAGCACATTTGTATAGTAAACATAACATATGTATATGTTTTTGAAATCAGGAGAAATTTAGGAATACGATGCAATCACTTTTAAATCTACTAGCGAAAATTCGATTTCAGTGACAACTTTAATTAGCAAACTAATGAACTAATTGTTATGCTGCCGAGCTGATATTCAATCCCACAGTCCGGACTTTGTCGAAAATTGCTGGACCAAAATTTTAATTAATTTGATTGAAAAATGAGGGCGTCACGGTGCGGCATCAACTTTCGCAAAAAGCCGGATATGACGTCATCAAAGACATTTAGCCACAAAAAAATAAAAAATCTCTAGGGATATTATACCCAGGAACTCTCATGTGAAATTTCATGATGATCGGTCCAGTATTTTTCTCTGAATCGATGTATATACACACACACACACACACACACACACACACACACACACCGGCACGGTTGGCCTAGTGGTAAGGCGTCCGCCCCGTGATCGGGATGGTTCCAGACGAGTCGGCGGTGTCAGATTTACACCGATAACAGATACGCTCGCCCTGCGGGCAAGGTCAAGTTGTACGGCAGCAGGGATGAAACAAAAGTCAGAATTCTTTGATTTTATTTTTGTTTATTTAATTTTTACGGAATTTCTGGTGGGACTCATTCATTCGAAAATGCATGGCACATGTAAAATTGTATTTTCTTCTAGATTCTGTAAAAATATGGACTCTTAGAATTATTCAGAGGTCTTAATTTACATTGACTACTCTAAAAGGGGAGACAAGTCAGAGAGCTGGTTGTAGCGCCACCTGCCACAAAGCGGGGCGTAACTCTTGCAGGACGGGACGCAGACTGCAAATTGTTTTGCGCCGCGCGGACAGTGTTAGCAACGCATGATTATCACACCATCTCTTTTCCATTCTTTTCCAAGAGTTCTCTGCTATAAATGTCTCAGTTTGAGCCGTCTTCTGGTATTGTAGTTGACAGTGTTTCACTGGAACGGCACAATCCATAGAGTTTTATTGGAACTGCACAATACATAGACAGTGTTGGAGTCTTGGAGAAGCTAAAAGGTGAAAAAGATTAAACGAATTGTTGTGTTTGTGGCATTTCGAGAGTTGGATTGGAACCGCGCATAGTAGACACTCTTGAAGTCTTTGAAAAGTTGGAAGTGAAAAAGGTTAATATTACAGGCGTGTGTGTGGCATTTTAAGAGTTCTACTGGAACTTTACCATATATAATATATGGACAGTGTTGAAGTCTTCGAGAAGCTGAAAGGCGAAAAAGTTTCATAGCACAGTCGTGTTTGTGGCATTTCAAGAGTTTAACTGGAACCGCGCATGGTAGACACTCTTGAAGTCTTTGAACAGTTGGAATGGAAAAGTCGTGTAAGTGACAATGAGAGCGGAACTAAAGAAATGAAGAAGCAAAGAAGTTTTAAGTCTTGGAGACATTTATGAAGGAAGCAATGTCAACAAGCGAAGCAGTTATAGCTCCTAAGGAAAATAGCAACAAACGAGCCACTTATCGTCTTGGAAAAAGCCGCGATACAATGAACGTGCTAAGAAGTCTCTCTCTCTGGCGGGCGCGGTGTCCCAGTCGATAAGACGTCGGCCTCCTAATCGGAAGGTTGTGAGTTCAAATCCCGGCCGCGGCCGCCTGGTGGGTTAAGGGTGGAGATTTTTCCGATCTCCCAGGTCAACTAATGTGCCGACCTGCTAGTGCCTTATCCCACACGCAAGCACAAGACCAAGTGCGCACGGAAAAGATCCTGTAATCCATGTCAGAGTTCGGTGGGTTACAGAAACACGAAAATACCCAGCATGCTTCCCCCAAAAGCGGCGTATGGCTGCAGGCGGGGTAAAAACGGCCATACACGTAAAAGCCGTGGAAGTTTTAAGCCCATGAACGAAACAAACACATTAAGAAGTCTCAAAGTCTTTGAACACGCTGGCAAGACAGACAGGTCTTGCAGATTACAAGCTAGCTCAGGCTGCGTCAACACGCGTAGAGGTTATAGCTCTTTATGAAAATGGCACCAAACGACCCAATTTTTGTCTTGTGAATAGAGCCGCGACACACCGAAGCTAGGAAATCTCATTGACAAAGTCTTTTAAACACTGGTAAGACAGAAAGGATCTTGCAAATGATAAGCTTGCTCTGCCATTTCTCATCCGAAAGTTTTCTTCTGAGTTCAGCAAAGTAAGAGCAAAACGGTTTGATTGTTCAGTCTCGGCGTTAAACTCTTTATCAAAACAGTTAATAGCGTTGTCAAGAGATAGTAGCATCTTTCCAACAGACTGCAGAAGCCTCAGGTACAGATCTTGTTCTACGATGTTAAGTTATACATCAGACTGTACCGACCGAACTCCACAACAGCTGCAACTTCGTAAAACTGACAGCCAATTTGTGTCAAACGTGATTGGCATTTGTACAAGTCAAGCGATAGTGATGTCTGATTCGTCAGTTGTTTAACATGTTCTAACTTGATGTTTTGATTGTCGCAAAATGCGCTGAATTTCAAAGCATGATCGCAGCGATAAATTCAACAAAATCCGATCATACTTCGGCGTTATAATAAAAGATAAACCTAGTACAATGTTAAGTTTTGTTAGGTTTTGGAGTAGTTTTGTAAGTTGCAAAACACCACTTTTGTTGTTGAGATGCCCCTTCCGATCTTCGGTTATGAATAACCCGTTACATACAGAGCTACACAAAATAGTTTCGTAAAACGAACAGTCTGTTTTCTTCAAAACAAGTGTGCTTGGCATTTTTTTCAATACAATCTTTTGTGGTGACCTGTTTGTGACTTCATACCCCCGGAACGCAAACTGGGATGATGATAAACAGATCAGTCTCAACAGTGCTTGCAATCATTGCCGAGAATGCAAGTGCTCAAAGTGAAGGATGATGTAAATAGTTAAGTGTGGACATTTGCCTTCGTCTGCTCTTTTTCAAAAACTGGATGTTTACGAGCAAATGGGATAATAATCTCTGAGCGCTTTTTCTATCTTGGAAACTTTAGGCCCAAAGATGTTTTTTTCTGCCCTATTTATTTCCTTTCGATCCTGAACTTTTCCCCTCCAAAAAACAAACAAACCAGAATCAATTACAAATACACACACACAAACAAACACACTCACGCACACACACACACAAACACACGCACGCACTAACACACACTAACACACATACACACACACACACATACACACACATACACACGCACACACACATACACGCACATACACACACACACACGCGCACACACACACACACACGCACGCGCACACACACACACACTGTGTAACACACACTACAGTGTGTATGTCTTTCTTAAAAAAAACAGTAACCTACCTACTAACCTACCTACCACCTACCTACTTATTTTTTCCCCCGACAGGTTACATTAACCATCACTCTTTTTTGGGCGGGGCCTCATCGAACAGTGACAACCAAGAAAAAGTCAGGATTCAAGAGAATTCAGTGCAAGGCGAACGTTCACAGAAACCCAGTGGCTGATTGCAGCTGGCGAAGTTCAGGAGAAAACAAACTTTCATAACTTCAAGTGTTCGGATTCAAAGTGACAGCGCTCTGGAGCATCGGGCAACCCTTTGGCCGTCGGCAGTTTTACGGTAATACTTAC
The DNA here is from genome assembly GCF_037325665.1 of Littorina saxatilis. Taxonomy (NCBI): domain Eukaryota; kingdom Metazoa; phylum Mollusca; class Gastropoda; order Littorinimorpha; family Littorinidae; genus Littorina; species Littorina saxatilis. Next base: position 48,712,821 of record NC_090249.1, read on the forward strand.
AACTTATTGTTCATAGATGCATCTTTCTTTCTTTATTTGGTGTTTAACGTCGTTTTCAACCATTCAAGGTTATATCGCGACGGCATAGATGCATGCATAGTTATATTTATAATCGTTTGCTGCGAACTTTCTTTGCATAAAATCGATCAAATTAAGTGACTGATTGCAAGGATTGTTAAAAATAACATTGATCAACTTAATTAAGTCACGGGCTGATTTATATGACTTACTCAGCTCTGAAGCAACAAACGTTTGCTGCATCCTTTCTTTGCATAAAATAGATCACATTAAGTGACTGATTGCAATGCTTATTAAACATAACATTGATCAAATTAAGTGACTGATTTAAGCGATTGTTACACAGGTCTGAAGCGTCTGACGTTTGCTGCATCCTTTATTGATTGTATAACATTGATCAAATGAAGTGACTGAGTTGACTGACTGTTGCACAGTTGTGGAGCATCAAAGAACACTTTGACAGCCTGTGTAACAAGAATAAAGTATTCCACGATAGATCGTTCTCCGGACTAAAACTCTCCTTACAATATCTATTTTTACACCTACCATACGAGCAAAAAGTTGCACATTTTTACTCCACAAAAGTGCATTGTGATTTGCCGCAGAAATTCTCTCACAACGAAAATGTCACTCAATCAACATGACACTCCACAGATTATACTCGTATGATGTCAAGAAATTAATGTTTGTTCGTTTGTTTGTTTGTCTGCTTGATCTATTCGTTGTTGTTGTTGTTGTTGTTGTTGTTGTTGTTGTTGTTGTTGTTGCGGGGTGGGTGTTTTTTACATTTAGTCAAGTTTTGACTAAATGTTTTAACATAGAGGGGGAATCGAGACGAGGGTCGTGGTGTGTGTGTGTGTGTGTGTGTGTGTGTGTGTGTGTGTGTGTGTGTGTGTGTGTGTGTGTCTGTGCGTGTGTGTGTGTAGAGCGATTCAGAGTAAACTACTGGACCGATTTTTATGAAATTTTACATGAGAGTTCCTGGGTATGATATCCCCATTTTTTTTCTCCATTTTTTCGATAAATGTCTTTTATGACGTCATATCCGGCTTTTCGTAAAAGTTGAGGCGGCACTGTCACACCTTCATTTTTCAATCAAATTGATTGAAATTTTGGCCAAGCAATCTTCGACAAAGGCCGGACTTCGGTATTGCATTTCAGCATGTAGTCTTAAAAATTAGTTAATGACTTTGGTCATTAAAAATCTGAAAGTTGTAATAAAAATCATTTTTTTATAAAACGATCCAAAATTACTTTTTTTATTATTCTTCATCCTGTTCTGTTTCCAAAAACATATAAATATGTTATATTTGGATTAAAAACAAGCTCTGAAAATTAAAAATATAACAATTATGATTAAAATTAAATTTCCGAAATCGTTTTAAAAACAATTTCATCTTATTCCTTGTCGGTTCCTGATTCCAAAAACATATAGATATGATATGTTTGGATTAAAAACACGCTCAGCAAGTTAAAATGAAGAGAGGTTCAGTAAAGCGTGCTATGCAGCACAGCGCAACCGCTACCGCGCTAAACAGGCTCGTCACTTTCACTGCCTTTTGCACTAGCGGCGGACTACGGTCATTGTGAAAAAATGCAGTGCGTTCAGTTTCATTCTGTGAGTTTCACAGCTTGACTAAATGTAGTAATTTCGCCTTGCGCGACTTGTTTCCCGTCGTTGTTGTTGTTGTTGTTGTTGTTGTTGTTGTTGTTGTTGTTGTTGTTGTTGTTCAATCAATCAATCAATCAATATGAAGCTTATATAGCGCGTATTCCGTGGGTACAGTTCTAAGCGCTTGTCGAAGAGTTGTCAACACAGGACTAACAAAGAAACTAACATCTTCAGACGGACACGAACCCTATCACACACTAGCAAACCCTGGTAAACAAACAACTGTTTAACAACAATGTACGTAGAGGTTACATGCCGAGTCTCAGTGATTATTAAAAATAATGGTCGAAGTTGGCGGATCATGAAAAATGCGAGCTTCAGCGAGCTTTTTCATGACCGCGAACTGAGACCATTATTTTTAATAATCACTGAGACGAGGTGTGTAACCTCTTTATTCCTCCTTTCTTCAGTTATTCAAAGAAAACAGGAGTTTTTGTGCGAAAGTTTGATCGAATCCGAATCACTCAACCAGTCAACCTGCGCAGGCGATCGATTAATGCGCGGTTGTATAGTTCCGTGCAAATCATTCCATTCTGTTAACACTTCTTGTCAGTTTCCCTGTTTTAGACTAAAATCAAGTACACAGATATGCTGTTATTCTGCTGTGGCGGTAAAGGCAGATATTGTGTGTTCTGTTTATGTTTTAGTATCGTTTAGGATAATCTTTCGTCAAATGGGACTAGCAGACGAACTTTTGCACCCGTGTTCCAACGTTAATTACTGTATGAAGTTCAGTTTTCTGGGGAAAATAGTGTATGAAACCGCTTTATGTTGTTTAAATTGATGAGATGTGTGCATTTGGTTGCGTGTGATCTGTTTATAAAATGAAATATTGTTGAAAACTGACCGTCGGATTGCAGTCAGTGTTGTCGAAGAAACTGCGTTAAAAGAAGGGGAACTACTCTTGTCGGCAAGAGTATGAGTTACTTGCCTTGGGAATTTGCTTGTGATGAACGGTATGTGCACGGCAGATCTAGATTCAGAAAACAATCTAACTCATGGATTTTATATGGAGATTCATGTGTTCAGGCCTGTAATTGTTAATTTAAATGCGGTATGTTTGTATTGTTTGCTCCAGAGATGTATATTTCGTACGTATAGAGCGTTCGGAACTTTTCAGTCGCAAAAGTAGTACCAAAACAGAACAGCTTCTCAACCCATTGCACTATCGAGGATTCAGGCTGTTGCTGGCTCGTTATTTGTTTGGTTGCTGGGTCATTATCGAAAAATAACTAGCTCTACAAGTTTACAGAGGTAAAGAAGCAGAGGGGGGAATAAACATCAATAGCTAGGTCCAAACAAAATAATATTAAGCACAAAGAAAGCACCTCTCACAGAGCACAGCATAAGAATGTCTTTTGGGGCACAACACATCACGTCGAGCATGAAAGTCGCAGCCAGCTACGGGAAGAACTGAGTCTTCAACCTACTCTTGAACGCGTCAAGAGAGGGGCTCTGGCGAAGCTCAAGCGGCAGGGAGTTCCAGACGGAGGGGCCCGCGGAGGGAAATGCACGCTGACCAGCAGATGCGAGTTTCGAGCGAGGGATGTGGAGGCGGAGAGGGTCAGCAGCAGAACGAAGGGGACGGTCGGAGGGCTGGGTGTACAGGTCCAGGGAGGATTGAAGGTACTCGGGAGCAGAGTCGTTGAGACACTTGTAGACCAGAGTGGACAGTTTGTAGGAGATTCGGGTGTTGACAGGGAGCCAGTGCAAGGAGCGAAGTAGGGGGGTGATGTGGTCTCGCTTCGTCTTCCTCAACGTCAGCCTGGCAGCGGCGTTCTGGACTCGTTGTAGGCCATGAATGGATGAGTTGTTGTTTTCTTGTCTGGTTGTTAATGTTGTTCTAGGGTTTTGGGGTACCCTTATTTTGGCGGCGGTCACGTGACCCCTGTAAAATAAATCTTTGATCCGAAAAGTGTGCCAGATAGCCCGTGATTTGTAAAAATGTAAAAACATTTTACAAATCACGTCGAACCTAAAACCGCGATTTGTAAAAATGTAAAAATGTAAAAATATCGCATTCCACAAAGTAATGCATGCCTTTTATCCCCGAGTACGCAGTAGGAGGGTCCAGCAGACTTTAATTGTGTGTCTGTCTGTGTATCTGTCTGTCTCGACTTAACAGCTTATTGCTGGGAAACTACTGGGCGCAGTTCTTTCAAAAGTTGATACACTAACTTGATAATAGGTCCGATTGATCGTATTAAAACTTCATAATGTTACCTGGGACCTAAATGCCCCAAAAAACACAAAAGTTCTTGACGGTTGGACGAATTCAATCGGAGCGACAGCCAGCCATTGAGCTGATAGAACAGCCGAACGCGTGCGTCATGAAAAGCATGCGTATCGCATGCGAGACGATTTGCAAGCCAGCCAGCGGGTGGGGATTAATTTGGTCTCGGCAAAGAAACTACAGTGCAGGTTTGGTCTCGGTGAGACTGAAAGAGAGACAGAGAGCACGAGAGAGAGCGACAGGGACACTGTGTCAGTGATTCAAGGTGGTGGCTTGGTGGCCAAAGGGATCCGGGTTCGATTCCCGGCATGGGCGGTCTATTTTTTTTTTTTAATTCTTGTTTACTATTGTTTATTATGAACGTTTTAATGTTTTATTTTACTCTAATAATTTTTTTAATTGTGTAAAATAAATAAATAATTTTTTTTTTTAATTCACGTGCACAAGACAAAAACTTTCATACTGTGCCAAAGTGATCCGAGTTCGATTCCCGGCATGGGCGGTCTATTTTTTAAATTTTTTTTTAATTCTTGTTTACTTTTGTTTATTATGAACGTTTTAATGTTTTATTTTACTCTAATAATTTTTTTAATTGTGTAAATTTTTTTTTTTTTAAACCCACGTGCACAAGACAAAAACTTTCATACTGGGGCCAGTCTGAAGAGTACTCGGGTCCAGCGCCAGCGTTTTTTATTATTATTACTTTTTCTTGTTTAGAGCCTCTACGCTGAGTGGTGGGGGTGGTTTTAGATCCGCATCCCATTTTGGTGCAATCCCATTTTGCTGCCGTCCCATTTTTTGCCCCATCCCATTTTCGCGACATTTCACAAGCCTAGCGTCATTTTACTAACATGTCATAACAATAGCGCGACATCCCATTTTGACACCATATCCCATTTGGCCGCCATGCCGTTTCACCGCCATTCCATTTTGCCCCCATCCCATTGTTGCGATATTTCACAAGCCAAGCGTCATTTTACTACCGTGTCATAACAATAGCGCGACATCCCATTTTGACACCATCCCATTGGCCGCCATCCCATTTTTGATTTATTCTTCTTGCCAAGCCTCACTATACTACTATACTGCGTTATTCAACTAGGAAGACATTCCGTTTACGCGAAATCCCATTTTTGCCACAATCCAAAATGTCGCGAAATAGGGATGGCGGCGAAATGGGATGACGGCAAAACGGCATGGCGACAAAATGGAATGTGGCGCTAGTGGTATGACACGGTGGTAAAATGACACTTGGCCTGTGAAATGTCGCAAAAATGGGATGGGGGCGAAATGGGCTAACGGCGAAACGGGATTGCGCCAAAATGGGATGTGGAGCTAATGGGACATGGCATGGTGGTAAAATGACACTTGGACTGTGAAATGTCGCGAAAATGGGATGGGGGCGAAATGGGCTAACAGCAAAACGGGATTGCGCCAAAATGGGATGTGAAGCTAATGGTACACGATGTGGTGGTAAAATGTCACTTGGCCTGTGAAATGTCGCGAAATGGGATGGGGGTGAAATGGGATAACGGCGAAACGGGACTAATAGATCCCTTGACTTTGGGGTAGTGCTACTCTGTTACTGCTAGCTTTCCACTGGGAGGAAACGACCGGAATTTCCCAACGATGGGACATTCTAGTAATGAACAAAAAACAAAAAAACAAAAAATCTTAAAATTAACAGAGTCGTGCTACCCCAAATGTCAAGGGATTTCGTTTTTGTCCCTTGACTTTGGAGATGACAAGAAAATATCGGGCGCAAAAACGTGATTTGTAAATTTTTTTACAAATCACGGGTTAACAAGGGCCTTTAATGGCATAGAAAGTTTGAATAAATTAACACGAGAACTTATGCTTTAGTTGGTGGACAAAAATGGGAACAATATTTTTGTTTGCAGAGTTTAGTTTGTCTGTCATTCAGTGTTGACGGTGCCTCTCAACAACCACCTTCGAGCATTTTTTCCTCTTTTCGTCATAGAATAGGTGCAAATTGAATTTTGTTAGCATCTGTTCCTTCAAAAATCTGTTATTCTCTTTCAAAAACAAAGAGACTGCCAACGTTCCAAAATGCAGAATCAAAAAACAAGAAAGGTAAGAAAAAGGTAGGAAAGTAAACTAGTTTGGTTAAGCACCAGTGGGTTTATTTTCGGCGGAATAATCGTTTGGTCTTTATTGCCAAGTCGAGCTGCATTATCTTTGCTGCTCTCGAGTTTTTGCTGATATGCGTTATAAGAATTAATTGCATGCTGCTCATTATACCGTGTAAGTCTGCATTTCTTCGTTGATACGATGTTTTTGTGTGTGATTTTTTAAGAGGATGTAATTGTTTGATATTCATTACAGAGCTAAGCTGCATTTTGTTCGTTACTATCATGCTTTTCTTGTGATTTTTTAAGAGGATTTAATTGTTTGATGTTCATTACCCAGTTAATCTGCATTTTCTCTGTTGCTACCATGTTTTCGTGTGTGATTTTTTAAGAGAATTTAATTGTTTGATATTCATTACCGAGTTAAGCTGTATTTTCTTCGTTGCTATCATGCTCTTCTTGTGATTGTTGAGGATTTAATTGCTTGATATTCATTACCCAGTTAGGCTAAATAATCTTTACTGCTAACTAGCTTTGCTGGTGTACTCAGATTGATATTTATGTGTCAGTAACAAAATACGTTCAGCAAAACAATTTAATTTTGTTAAAAAAAATTAACAAAATTAAAACAACAACAGCCAGGCTGTTAATTTTTGGTATAAGTCCAAATGAAAAGTTGTTCTTAACCCAGATCTATAGCGATTTTAGAGATGATCTGCACTGGGAAGGAGGGTGTCTTCAAGAGATTTAATCGCTGGTGCTAATTACCGTGTTAGTCTGTGTTCCACGACACTTGAGATTGCCACAAGTTCTCAAACGTCGTATAGTACATACAACTGCACATCGAAACAGAACTCAAAATAGAAGCTTTTTTTCTGCTGCTGCGAAGACGGGCGACGTAGAATAAAAGAACACAACTATACGACGTTTGAGAACTTGTGGCAATCTCAAGTGTCGTGTAACAGTCTGCTATTTCTTCGTAGCTGCAAAGTTTCCCCGTTTAAATGTTTATACGGATTTAATCGCTTGATATTCATTACGAAGTTTAAGCTGCACTATCTTTGCTGCTATCGCGTTTTCCCCGAGCCCTCATTACCAAGGGCAATGTCAGACAGAAATGAGAACACAACAGGGGTAGGTGGTCGACAGCTGGAGATAGGGAGAAGATTTAATTAGTTGCTCATTTATTGTTGGATTTACGCTCCGCCCGAATTAAACAATTGGTTTGAGAGTTTACTGAAACCTTGTGAAATCTTGAACAAACCCCCACCTCATTCACATCCTGTACGCTGCCAATACCTCAACCAAAAATAATAAACCCATCTCATTTACATCAGCGCAACAACAAACATTAGTTTGACTAGAGAGACAAATGCTAAATCATGGCAAGAAAGGGAAAAAAAGATATCTTGTTCAATGTAAATATGAAGTGAGACAGAGAGGAGGAGGAAGAGAAGGCGGTGGAGGAGAAGAGAGGAGAGGGGACGAGGGGGGGGGGGGTGGGGGGGGGGAGAAAGAGGTGGTATAAAGAAAAAGATGAAGTAGGAGAAGGAGAAATAGAAGACATAAGCATGAGGGGGAAAAACAGAACACACACACTCACGCATACATACACACACACACACACACACACACACACACACAAACTTACACCAACACACACACATACACACACACACACACACACACCAACACACACACACACACACACACACACACACACACACACACCAACACACACACACACACACACACACACACACACACACACCAACACACACACACACACACACACACACACACACACCAACACACACACACACACACACACACTCAGCCAGAACCATATAAAACACCAAAGCAAAGAAAATAAAGAAAACAAGGACAAACAGGGACCGTTAGCAATTACAGCACCGCAAATATCGCGACAAAAAAATCCCCCCCCCCCCCCCCCCAATCATACTCATTCTCTACGCTGCCACTACCTCAATCAAAAAACCACAACCGACTCATTAATATCAGCACTATCGAAAAGAGCCATTTATCCGTAACAAAAACCAGGAGATTTTGAGAGAGACAAAGGCTAGACCATAACAAGAAAAGACAAGTCGCGTAAGACGAAAATACAACATTTAGTCAAGCTGTCGAACTCACAGAATGAAACTGAACGCAATGCAATTTTTCAGCAAGACCGTATACTCGTAGCATCGTCAGTCCACCGCTCGTGGCAAAGGCAGTGAAATTGACAAGAAGAGCGGGGTAGTAGTTGCGCTGAGAAGGATAGCACGCTTTTCTGTACCTCTCTTCGTTTTAACTTTCTGAGCGTGTTTTTAATCCAAACATATATCTATATGTTTTTAGAATCAGGAACCGACAAGGAATAAGATGAAAATGTTTTTAAATTGATTTCGAAAATTTAATTTTGATCATAATTTTTATATTTTCAATTTTCAGAGCTTGTTTTTAATCCAAATATAACATATTTATATGTTTTTGGAATCAGAAAATGATGAAGAATAACATGAACGTAAATTGGGATCGTTTTATAAAAAAAATTATTTATTTTACAATTTTTAGATTTTTAATGAACAAAGTCATTAATTAATTTTTAAGCCACCAAGCTGAAATGCAATACCGAAGTCCGGCCTTTGTCGAAGATTGCTTGGCCAAAATTTCAATTACTTTGATTGAAAAATGAGGGTGTGACAGTGCCGCCTCAACTTTTACAAAAAGCCGGATATGACGTCATCAAAGGTATTTATCGAAAAAAAAGAAAAAGAACATCCGGGGATATCATTCCCAGGAACTCTCATGTCAAATTTCATAAAGATCGGTCCAGTAGTTTGGTCTGAATCGCTCTACACACACACACGCACAGACACACACACACACACACACACCACGACCCTCGTCTCGATTCCCCCTCTATGTTAAAACATTTAGTCAAAACTTGACTAAATGTAAATATTGGCGCTCCAAGTCTTCTTCTTCTTCTTCTTTTTCCCTTAAGCTAGCTACTAGCTAGCTGCCCTTTCCCCACCTCATGTATCACCAACCCCTTCCCATTTTCTGCTTGTTTGTGTATCTGTTTTGTCTTTTGTTTTGTTTTACGTTTCCTGAAATGAGCTAATGTACCTATTCCGCCATCATGCTAACCTTTGTTTTGTAATTACTATGATTGCTTAAAATAAGCATTATATGCTTGAGTATGTAATCATCCATGCATTGTTCTTGTCATGATTAAAATTGAATAAAGTTTTGTTTAAAAAAAAAAAAAATGTAAAAAGAAAGAAATAACAAGAAAAGAAAAGAGGGACAAAAGCTAAACCAGAAAAAGTGGAAGGAAAGAAAGACCTGAATAGAAAAGAATAGAAAAACAAAGGCGAAACCATTACAATAAAATAAAATAAAATAAATGAGGAACAAAGGCTATATCGGAACAAGGATAGCAAAGACATGAAAAGAAAACAAGTCACAAAAACCACAACCAGGAAGAAGTTATAACACAGCAAATTTCGCGACAAAGTGTCGCCCCCCCCCCCCCCCCCCCTCTTCCCCCGCCCTTGCTTCCGTTCCCCCCCCCCCCCCCCCCCCCCCCCCCACACACACACAAACCCAACTCAAGCTCACCCTCATCCCTGAGGCTACCTCAAGCCTAAGTAGGACAACCTGGACAGTAAATCAAACATCAAAGGTCGTCAACAACAAACAGAACGTCGACTGGGGAACACATACTTAACCCCATCAACGAAGAATGAAATTAATATGACAAAAGAAGACAAACAAGCACGCATACACGCACGCACGCACGTATGTGCGCTCGCACGTGGCATGCACACACGCACACAATCATTCACGCTGCAAGCACGCACGCACGCACGCACGCACGCACACACACACACACACACACACACACACACACACACACACACACAGGAGGAGTGAGCATAAAATCACAAATTCTCATCCCTACCCTTGTCTACATCTCAACCCATATGACTGCAACATTAGAGATTGCACAAACAAAGAAACCTGTCAACGACAAAGAGCATCCTAACTGACAGGAATCACGGCTTGAGATACATAACATCCTAACTGACAGGAATCACGGCTTGAGATACATAACATCCTAACTGACAGGAATCACGGCTTGAGATACATAACATCCTAACTGACAGGAATCACGGCTTGAGATACATAACATCCTAACTGACAGGAATCACGGCTTGAGATACATAACATCCTGACTGACAGGAATCACGGCTTGAGATACACAACATCGTAACTGACAGGAATCACGGCTTGAGATACATAACATCCTAACTGACAGGAATCACGGCTTGAGATACATAACATCCTAACTGACAGGAATCACAGCTTGAGATACATAACATCCTAACTGCCAGGAATCACGGCTTGAGATACATAACATCCTAACTGACAGTAATCACGGCTTGAGATACATAACATCCTAACTGACAGGAATCACAGCTTGAAATACATAACATCCTAACTGACAGGAATCACGGCTTGAAATACATAACATCGTAACTGACAGGAATCACGGCTAGAGATACATAACATCCTGACTGACAGGAATCACGGCTTGAGATACATAACATCCTAACTGACAGGAATCACGGCTTGAGATACATAACATCCTAACTGACAGGAATCACGGCTTGAGATACATAACATCCTAACTGACAGGAATCACGGCTAGAGATACATAACATCCTGACTGACAGGAATCACGGCTTGAGATACATAACATCCTAACTGACAGGAATCACGGCTTGAGATACATAACATCCTAACTGACAGGATTCACGACTTCAGATCCGGCCACTCTTGTGAGACCCAATACAATACAATACAATACAATAACTTTATTAATCTCTAAAAGAGAAATTGCATTGCTGAGCTTTTGTGTCCGTAATAAAACATACATAAAACATTCAAAAATAAACATTTGTTCTTTGTCATTCATACATTCTTGTGTTCTTATACATTTCTTCAATTCATACATCAATATTCTACCAGCTTCTCACCACAGCAAAAGATCTCCTCCAGTCCTACCACACCGGATCACAGGTCGACGTTGCTATACTGGATTTTAGCAAGGCCTTCGACACGGTCCCCCATGGTAGACTCCTACAGAAGATGGACCACTACGGGGTACGAGGGCCTATCCACGTGTGGCTCACGAATTTCCTAACGAAGCGGACGATGAGAGTGGTAGTGGAGGGTGAAGCGTCCAAAGAAGCGGCAGTCCTATCAGGCGTCCCCCCAGGGCACTGTTTTAGGACCCCTGATGTTCCTGTGCAACATCAATGACCTGCCTGAATCTGCTGAAGTCAACAGTACGACTCTTCGCAGATGACTGCTTGCTGTACCGGGAGATCCACACCTTCCAAGACCACCTCACCCTGCAGGCTATGGAAAGCCGTTTGGCTCATAACTATTACAGCTGTAATTTAAAATAAATACACCTGTATTTAATAATAAATACACCTGTATTTAATAATAAATACACCTGTATTTAAAAATAAATACACCTGTATTTAATAATAAATACACCTGTATCTATATATATATATACGACAAGTGTCTGTCTGTCTGTCTGTCTGTCTGTCTGTTCGCGATGCACGGCCAAAGTTCTCGGTGGATCTTTTTCAAATTTGGACACCGTATTCAGCTACACCCCGGACACAACCTCATCGATGAGATATTTCAACACGTGCTCTCAGCGCGCAGCGCTGTGCGCGCTGAACCGATTTTTTTTTCTTTTTTTTTTTTTTTTTTTTTTCGGGATCCACTACCAGTAACTTTTCTTTATCTTCTCCAGTGTTTTCAGCCGCGATTATCTCCCTTCCTCCGTGTGGCGTCAATCCATATTCCCGTTACTACGTTACTATTTTTAGAAGGTCACTGCACGTTACTATTTTTAGAAGGTCTCCAGTGTTTTGCGCGTTTATCTCCTTTCCTTCGTGCGCCGGCAAAGCCGGCGTACACCCGGCAAAGCCGGGTCCCAGGCACAGCCTGGTATTCGGCTCTACTTCTTCCCGGCGAAGCCGGTACCCGGCGAAGCGGGTAATCATCTAGTTTAATAATAAATACACCTGCATTTAATAATAAATACACCTGTATTAATCAGTTATTAGTCACGTGGTTAAGCGACTTAAAAACTTGGACTGGGAATCCACATGAAAAACACTAAGCTTATAAGCGTCTTCATCGCCTCGCTTTGCCGCCTTAAGATGGCGGGGGCGGCAAATGTCCCTGATGTTTTGGAAGGTTAGCGGGTGCAGTTTAACGCTGTTGCAGGCTCGCACAGCACTGGGGGAGGGGGTAAGTTAATTGTTTTATCAGACGAATTCGGTTCTTGTGACGTATTCCCCACGATCTACACTGAGTCAGTGGGGCATCCACATCCAGATCTAATCAACTTGAATTTGAACTTGAACGGAGGCCTGTGCGCGTTTTTGACCAAAGATGCAAAATGTTGGAATTCGGTGCGAGAATTAGCCGCTATATCGTGTTATTGGTAGTCTTGAACTTTAGCCTGTTAAATTCATAGCTGGTAATCTTAAACTTTAGCGTGTTAAATTCATAGCTCATAATTCAGAGGCATTTAAGTCTCCAAATTTGTAGAACCTGTACCGTACTTGTAATCATAACAAGTCATTTTAGATCCCTTTGAAGTTACGGAATGAACTCCGATGAACTGTACGAATGCATTTCGTTTACATGGGTCAAAGAAAGAATTATCCGTGTGACCGGACAAGGGAGACAACTCTTTCGTGTAGATGATGTCCCATGGTTGATTGTCGCTTTGCAAGTCGTACATTTTCCGATTCAAGTTTTAATTTGTTACAGCTGTATTTATTAAATACAGGTGTATTTATTATTAAATACAGGTGTATTTCAAATTAATTACAGGTGTATTTAAAAATAATTACAGGTGTATTTAAAAATAATTACAGGTGTATTTATTATTAAATACAGGTGTATTTATCATAAAATACAGGTGTATTTAAAATTAATTACAAGTGTATTTAAAAATAATTACAGGTGTATTTATTTTATTATTAAATACAGGTCTATTTATTTTTAAATACAGGTGTCATTATTTTTAAATACAGGTGTATTTATTATTAAATACAGCTGTATTTATCATTAAATACAGGTGTATTTATTTTAAATTACAGCTGTAATAGTTATGAGCTAACGGCGTTCCATAGCAGGCAGACCTCAAACAGCTGGAGATCTGGTCCAAAAAGTGGGGCATGCGCTTTAACGCGCAAAAGTGCTACATCCTCTCCACCAGAAGCAAATCGTCCTACTTATACAGCCTGGATAGCGTCATCCTCCAGCAGGTCGAACACAACCCCTACCTTGGAGTACTACTCTCGGACGACCTAAATTGGTCTTCCCACATCTCCAACATCTGTCGCAAAGCCGGAACTGCCCACAGGAGTGCAGGCGCCTGGCGTACATAACACTCGTCCGATTCACGCTGGAGTATGGAGCTACTACCGTGTGGGACCCTTTCCTCCGGCGGGACATCGAGAGGCTGGAGAAAGTTCAGCGCCAAGCAGCCCGCTTTATCACGCGAGACTACAAGTCGAGAAGCCCGTTGTAACACGAGAAAATTACTCCCGCGAGATTTTTACTCCGGAGTAAACATTTCGTACGAAAATGTTACTCCCTTTACAAAAAAAGCACTCCCCCATTACACGAGAAAATTACTCCCCACGACAGGTGAGTTCCGAGTAAACATTTCGTACACAAATGTTACTCCCCAGACGAATAAAAAACCGAATAAATTACTTCACCCTAACACGAGCAATTTAACTTCCCATGTCAGGTGTACGAAATTTATACTCCCTTGTCCCCTGTTAGTCTTGGTGGTGGAAGGGGTGGAGGGAGGGTAGCGCGACATTCGTTTGCGCGAGATCACATTATTGGCATTATCCCTTCGCCCGCATCCCATTTTCGCGTACGAGATTTTTACTGGAAGTAAACAAAAAGGGGAGTAAAAATTTCGTGGAGGGAGTAATTTTCTCGTGCCTTGGGGAGTTCTTTTCTCGTACGAAAAATTTACTCGGAGTAAGAATTTCGTACAAAATTTTTACTCCGGAGTAAATCTTTCGTGAAGTAAAAATTTCGTGTTACACCGGGCTGCGTCAGCGACATGCTGAAGAACCTGAACCTCCCCCCCCCCCCCCCCCCCCACAGGCAGTTACGCTTCAACTTCCTCAACAGGATCTCTGAGGGCCTCATCCCCGCACTCCTTCCAGACAAGTTTCTCACCCCCGCCGTTAGCGGACGACGGAGAGTCATCCCCACAAGGTTCCAGGGGTATGAAAGCAGCAATATCATCGAGCGGCAGGCTGTCAACAACATACGAGGCTTTCGCATCCCCACCTGCAAGACAGACCAGTACAAGAACTCCTTCTTCGTACGGACAGTCGCAGAGTGGAATCAGCTGAGTGACGTAGACCTTCCAGCACGACCAGCCCAGCCAGCCAGCGCAGCATCTTCAGCGCTGAGACTGCCGTCATCAGGGCTGCCCCAACACTGATCACCTACAGACTCAGTAGTTTTATCATTTTAACAAGCCACTAAGAGTGGAAAAGACATTGAAGCGACAGGCCTGTATATAATTATGACCTGTCCCACCAAAGTCAAGACTTTTATTGTATTTTAAATTATTATTATGCGCTCTCCCGCATCCGTTGCGAAGATGACCAACAGTGGTTCCTGCTACGTAAAAGATCCAGATCCAGATCCAGATCCAGACTGGGGGACAAGAAAGGCTACGCCTCCATCACAGAACCATAGTACTGGAAGGGTCCCTTATATGGACCAGCCACCCAGTATAGACCACCTTCAGTTCTGACAAGCTAACGGTGCTTTTTAAAGCGCTCATAATAATGTCATGCGACTTCTCGTCATGCGATGCAGTTACCCTCGCTGGATAACTTGCACAAATCACAAAATCGTTCGGCTTGTTTACTTGTTCACGCTTCTGGCAGCGTTTAATCTAAAGTTGACGCTTAAAACAGACTAGTTTCACCATATGACAGCTAAGATTTTAGATGTCAGTTTGTGCACCGACGTTCTAGCACAAACAAAAAAATTATAGCAAAATCTCAAAATATATATGTGTCCGCTAATTTGGACCACCTTAAAAAAATATAAGAAAAGAACAGATTAAGACTTGGTTCAGTCATGAACAGAGAAACTTGCGGAAAAAACTAAATTATAACTATAGGCTCTAAATGAAAATATAAGACAGTCTTCTTTGCGTGAAAGTTGATAATTTCATTTATTTTTTCTCTCTGTTTTTGATCAGATTCTTTGGTTTCTTGTTGTGCTTCACATAATGTTCTCACCGAACCAAAACAAATTAATCTGATGCATATTACAATACTAGGATGAATACCCGCTTCGCCGGGTACCCGCTTCGCCGGGTACCCGGCTTCGCCGGGAAGAAGTAGAGCCGAATGATATCCGGCTTCGCCGGGAAGAAGTACCGTAAAGTACCTTGTAAGCGCCCACCCCCCCTGTGCACCAATTCCGACCCAAAGTAGGGGGTGGGCGCTTACTAGGTACTACACCCTATGCACGAGCAGTTTTCAGTAAGAAATGTGATCTTTGATCACTTCGTAATCATATCTTCTTTCTTTTTTCATCTTCCATTGTTTTTCTTGTTCGTATTGTCATTAGAAGAGCTTGGGGAGACAAATGTCGTCGCATCCTTTTCTTGTCTGCAGAGGTGCCGCTGTCGGCCGCACTGTGTCTCTGTTTCCCTTGAACAAGGGGTACGTCTTTTGGATATGGGCAGCAGTCTATTTTACTTGGACAAAGACTGTTTTCGGCAGAAAGAGAGAGAGAGAGAGAGAGAGAGAGAGAGAGAGAGAGAGAGAGAGAGAGAGATACATCAGAAAGAGAGATCAGAGAGAGAAATCACAGAGAGAGAGAGATCACAGAGAGAGAGAGAGAGAGAGAAATCAGAGAAAGAGAGATCAGAGAGAGAGAGAGAGAGAGAGAGAGATAAATCAGAGAAAGAGATCAGAGAAAGAGAGATCAGAGAGAGAGAGAGAGAGAGATACATCAGAAAGAGAGATCACACAGAGAGAGAGAGAGAGAGAGAGAGAGAGAGAGAGAGAGAGAGAGAGAGAGAGAGAGAGAGAGAAATCAGAGAAAGAGAGATCACAGAGAGAGAGAGAGAGAGAGAGAGAGAGAGAGAGAGAAATCAGAGAAAGCGAGATCAGAGAGAGAGAGAGCTTCTTCTTTTCTTTTCCGGCCTGGTGACGTAACAGGGTATCGCGATTCTCTCGCCATTCTCGTATCCTTTTTCTATCTACCCCAAACTCACTTGCTGTTTGCGACACATTTCCATTGGCGTTATTATCCAAATAGTCAAGAGCTGACAGCTTAAATGCAACGGTGTACGATTTGATCCGCGGCATCTTGTAATCATTGACTTGCAGGCGTTTGATAGGGTTTGCAAGAAAGGCCGGAAATCATTGACAAAACTAGCAGATCAAGTGCGGAATTTTTATTTCCCCTGATTTCAATGGTGTAAAGTGGGGGGTGGGCGCTTACAAGGTACTATACCCTATGCACGGTTTTGGACTAAAAGTGGGGGGTGGGCGCTTACTCGATACTGGGCGCTTACAAGGTACTTTACGGTAGAGCCGAATACCCGGCTTGGCCGGGAACAAGTAGACGAATACCCGGCTTCGCCGGGATGAAAGCGTTGTGGACAGTGACCTTCTAAAAATAGTAACGGGAATATCCGGCTTCGCCGGGATGAAAGCGTTGTGGACAGTGACCTTCTAAAAATAGAAACGGGAATATGGATTGACGCCACACGAAGGAAGGGAGATAAACGCGCAAAACACTGGAGAAGATAAGGAAGAGTTACTGGGAATGGATGTAGTGGATCTACAGAAAAACCAAAATCGGTTCAGCGCTGCGCGCTGAGAGCACGTGTTGAAAATTCTCATCGACCAGGTTGTGTCTGGGGTCTACCTGAATATGCCCACCAAATTAGTATATATATATAGAAGTCTAACTCGCACACTTAGTTGTATCGTGTTGTTTTGAAGGACAGTGGGCTTTAACGATGATTCGGGATGGCCTCTTCACTGGTTCACATTAATCGCCCAGGCTCCTAATACGGACCAGTTGTGAAGTTTTCTTCTTTAAAAAAAAAATGTCTGATTGTCTATCAAAGCTAATTCGTTCTAATTAGGCATTACGGTTGACAAAAGAAATAACAAAAAATAAAACTTCTTAGCGAGAAAACAAGCTATATATTAGTATGAAACAAAACGTGGTCCATATTAGGGGCCCTTCCCCTACAAAGAAAACATATGATGTATAGCAATCTATTTGCCGATTCCCTGCGTACACGTGGACCTACTGAAACGCCAAGGTTTGTCATAGAACCATAGTCCAAAGAAACATGTTGTTTTGCGGCCACTGGCCTATCAGCGTTTGATCTAATGAAACACATTTTGTTCTCTCTTTGTGCACTTTCTTCGTTTGCTTCTATCCTACTCACACGACATCTGTTACTTTGAAGATAAGGATACAATGGTGTTTGTTAGGATAGCGTGGAGGTGGATTTATCCCATTAACAGTTATGAAGAAAAAGTACAAATACCGCGTCATACGAGCCGATATTTTGATCAGAGAAGAACGTATTAGCTAAAAGTATTTTGCAGTTCTGTTATGCTTTGAAGAGCTGTTTGACGATAAAGAGGAGAGAACATTATCAGATTGGGTTTCCTGGATTTAAATATTCTCACATAACGTTATTTGTCCTGTCGTTATACGTACATGTTCTTTCAAGCCTCTCAAGCCCTGTCTCTGTCTCTTTCTGTCTTTCTGTCTCTTTCGCTCTCTCTCTCTCTCTCTCTCTCTCTCTCTCTCTCTCTCCCTCTCTCTTTTTCTCTCTCTCTCTCTCTCCCCCTCTCTCTCTTTCTCTCTCTCTCTCTCTCTCTCTCTCTCTCTCTTTCTCTCCCTGTATGTCTGTCTGTCTCGCTCTGTCTCACTCTCTGAGTCTCTGTCTCTCTCTCTCACACACACACACACACACACACACGCACACACACACACATACACGTACACACACGAACACACACATAACACACACACAAACACACACACATACATACAGGCACGCACACACACACGCACACACACACAAACACACACACACACACACACACACACACACACACACACACACACACACACATACTTTATGCCAAAAATGTGTCTGTATTTTCGCAGTCTTAAACAGTAATGAACCATAAACTTTAGGTAAATTCTTGGCGTTGGTACAAGTGCGCTAGACAGGTAAAGTTTTACGAGCGAAACGCACCTGTTTAATGTCGATACTTCCAGGTAAGCCAAGGTTGTTACCCTATGTCCGCTCTCATCACAACACAACTACGCAGGTTGTTATTACACCTGAAGAGTACCAACAGTCAAAGTATCAATAGTGATTAATGTAGGTAGTTAAAGGCACACTCCTTCCATTGTAAACAGCTCGACTCGTAGTTAGTAATTGGCGTGTGGCCGTCTCGCAAGGGCGGGTTCGACTGTATTTGATGTTTGATATTAATTCTTAATTAAGACAGGACATTTGGAGAGAATTTTATTGTTTCCTTGTCGATATGATGTGTAGTACTTCTTCTTCGTTCATGGTCTTACCTCCCACGGTTTTTATGTGTATGCCCGTTTTTATCCCTCCATTTAGGCAGCCATACGCCGCTTTGGGGGGATAGCTTATATGTAGTACAAAAGTAAACCTAAGTTATTTTTCAGAACCGGTAAACGCAGCTATATCTGCATAGTATAATGTCAGTTTGAATTTATGATGCTGGTGCCCTATTGACAAGGTTTTTGATGCTCAGCGGTGACAACAGGTTAAATGGATTTGCTTTCTATGTCGCCAACGTGCTGCTGATATGCCGCCAGTTATCAGTATCTTTTGTCTCCTTGATATTATGCCAATTAGAAGTGGTAATATGTTTTGCATTCACAAGGTTTTTCGATGTCCGTTAGTATATATATGCCTGAAATACTGATGCCATTTTCTCCTTAAAAACCTGGCACAAAACTTATTGCACCCATTTTCGAACCCCAACTAAAACATTTATTTCCGTGTCATTGGGTTCAAAATGTCTATGCCATTAATGGCCCTTCACTTAGCTATCTGGCACATTATTCGGATCAAAGATTTCTGTTTTAGCTGTCACGTGACCGCCGCCGAAGTAAGGGTACCCCCAAAATCGACCTGACAAAAACGCCAGGTACCAATTAAAAAATCGACAAAAGTTTTAGAATAGGCACAACAGGTTGTTTTGTTCTGCTATCAATAGTTTTTTTTTGCACTGTTAAGTTCTGTTGCAGTACTCAAAATGATGAGTATGGGAGTTTTTGCACTTACGGGATATTTTCTTTATTTTACCGGTTTAAATCTGAAGCCACGGGAAATGAAATCCTCAGGCAGTCATACCGCTTTTACTTTACTTGGGCAAATTTTTTGGTATTTGCATCAGCCGAATTTTTGTGTGTTCTTACCGGTAAAAATCAAAAACAAAGGATATGGTTCTTTAAAAAAAAGTAATACCACATTTGGGAGTTGTTGTTTCCTTCAGAATAAAAGGTATATCTTTGCCCTGGTTTTATTTTTGTTTGACTAACAACCGTGACCAGATGAGGTGCGTGTTACCCTCCAGGTGAGCGAGCTATTTTTGTGCTTTTAAATAATTACGGTTTACAAAACACCCAGCAAGATTCTAGCTTAACCTGTATCCTTGGCTATTGGCAAAAACAAATGGAGCCATTATATTTGCCCCCCCACCTCGTGTGGGAGGATTTTTAAGTCGCGCCAATTTGTTTCGAGAGCAAAACATCCGGCAAGGAAAAAAGCCTTTCTTTTGATATAAGTGAAACCGTTTCAGAGTGTGTGTGTGTGTGTATGTGTGTGTGTGTGTGTGTGTGTTTGAGAGAGAGAGAGTGGGAGAAAGAGAGGAGAGAGAGGGAGAGAGAGAGGGAGAGAAAGAGAAAGAGAGAGAGAGGGAGAGAGAAAGAGAGAGGGAGAGAATTAGAGAGAGAGAGAGGGAGAGAGAGAGAGAAAGAAAGAGAGAGAGTGGGAGAAAGATAGAGAGAGAGTGGGAGAAAGAGAGGAGAGAGAGGGAGAGAGAGAGAAAGAGAGAGAGAGGGAGGGAGAGGGAGAGAGAGAGAGGGGGAGAGTAAAGAGAGAGAGAAAGAGAGGGAGGGAGAGAGAGGGAGGGAGAGAAAGGGAGAGAGAGAGAGGGAGAGTAAAGAGAGAGAGGGAGAGTAAAGAGAGAGAGAGAAAGTGAGATAGAGAGGGAGAGAGAGAGGGAGAGAGAGAGAGAGGAAGAGAGAGAGAGAGGGAGAGAGCGAGAGGAAGAGAGAAAGAGGGAGAGGGAGAGAGAGAGAGAGAGAGGGAAAGAGCAAGAGAGATTAAAGCGAGTTTACCGAACCTTTGAATGGGAAAGGTCGACTTGGAACTCAATATATCTTCGAGAAACAGACTAAGCCGAGGAACGGGGGATGGAATATTAGTCTTAGAACCAGACATTGATATATGGGTCGTTTTCAAAAAATGTCGCGAAAGCTGTCCCCGGACTTTGGCTCTGCACAGTCGTCGCGTTTTAAAACAAACTAGACGGGCGCTGTGGTGGGGTGGTAAGACGTCGGCCTCTTAATCGGAAGGTCGAGGGTTCGAATCCCGGCCGCGGCCGCCTGGTGGGTTGGTTAAGTGTGGAGATTTTTCTGATCTCCCAGGTCATCTTATGTGCAGAACTGCAAGTGGCTTATCCCCCTTCGTGTGTACACGCATGCACAAGACCAAGTGCGCTCGGAAAAGATCCTGTAATCCATGTCAGAGTTCGGTGGGTTATAGAAACACGAAAATACCCAGCATGCTTCCTCCGAAAGCGGCGTATGGCTGCCTAAATGACGGGGTAAAAACGGTCATACACGTAAAATTCCACTCGTGCAAAAACACGAGTGTACGTGGGAGTTTCAGCCCACAAACGCAGAAGAAGAAGAAGAAGACAACATTTTGTATCATTTTGTTTGTTGTCCAAGGGTCATTAACTTCCTGTATTAAAAATACAATTTTATGTTAAATATGGTTTGTAGAGCGTGAGTTGTCTGACGCAAGGATGCCGAAAAACGAGTGTCTCACGGTCGCCAACCAGTCTTTCAGATCTATTTTTTTCTGTTTTTCAGTATCGGATAATCATGAAATTTGGTCACATTATAGTCTTTATTGGTTTATTTTTGCTAAAGTTAAAATTTTCATTAATACTTGGTCTTAGGGGCGTATAATACGAAAACAAATGTTGTCCCACAAAAAATGTCCTTGCTGTTACGACTGAAGAAAATTGATAACACTAAAAAATGTGGATCGCCAAACTCAGATCTAATTAGATCTAAAGAAAGACAATTCTTTCATCAATTGATTAACTACAGATATACAGTTGCAGACGACATGAAAAACCTCAAAATATTGCTGCCTTTCAACTAAGGTGAGATGTCCCTCAAAATGTTGTCCTTGCTTTCAAATTGAAAGAGTTCGATTCAAACTCTGAAAATCTCACAGTTTGTAGAGATTTTGATCCAGATCAAGAATCACACAAGTTTATTTCAAAGCGAGGTCGCTTTGGAAATTGCGACACAAAAAAACACCCAAAATGTCCTTGCTGTTACGGTCCTGCTGTAACGATTCTGGGGCCAGTTTCCACTGTGCGCACTGAACACGTAGGCTTACTTGTGTATAGGTCATGTCTTAAACTGCATATTTTAGTCACACATCTTTGGATTTTCCAGACTGAATTGGGTTACACAGTGGGTACTTTAAAAAAAAATCTGATCAGTTTTAGATCTATTTTATTGTCTGCGCGACGGTTAAATATAAGCTTATCCTCAATTATGAAAGAGAACATACTTTGCTCTGTCGCAAATGCTCGTTTTCGTCGAGATTTTAAGCTGATTTCTAACATTGCTGCAAAAACATCAATCGCAACTAGCAGCTGAATAAAATTGCTTTGTGACGTTGTTATTGCTTCAAATATAAAAGCGTCTTTGGCAGCAGTAGACAATTATTTGCTTGTCTCTATAGTTTATCTGCGGGCTTTCAATTGTCTTTTCAGAATGTTTTTTCTCCGTTCATCCCGGAGAAAGCGATTTTTTTGTTGTATCGTAAGAATGCGTCCCATGTTCCTCGAGAGACAAGTTCAAGGGCACGCAATATCCTCCTAACGAGCTAGGCAGGGTGACATTTTAAAGGCACAGTAAGCCTCCCGTAAACCATCACAGATACGGTCAGGCTTTTACACACAGTACAAACACCCTTTCATTTAAACACTCACCGATTGAGAACATCCTAGGTGCCCTCCGTAAAGAGCGAACAAATTTCAAAGAATTTATTTT
Source organism: Littorina saxatilis (assembly GCF_037325665.1). Classification (NCBI taxonomy): domain Eukaryota; kingdom Metazoa; phylum Mollusca; class Gastropoda; order Littorinimorpha; family Littorinidae; genus Littorina; species Littorina saxatilis. Next base: position 48,735,331 of record NC_090249.1, read on the forward strand.
TGCGTGGTTTATCTTACCCCTGAGCCATCGTGAACCCGTGTGATCCAGTTTCCCTTTTTCACAATGTAGTCGTCAGTTAGTCATTTGAATGCGACTCGATGTGAGCTTATCTACAATAGCACGTTTTTATGCACGAAACAAACGGCTGTGGTTCACAAGAACTCTAGCGATGGCTTTTGACTGTTGAGAGGATCTAGGAACGGCGATATGCATAAATCGTCGTCTGCTACGACCCTTGCGTGACCCTGCTTCCGGGCTTTTCTTTTTTCAAACTTTCACAACTTCGAATTGTACTGATCTTGTCGATGAAAAAAGAATTCTTTTATGATTAAAGAATGTTTGTGTAACAAGCTGTCGATTTATTATTTAGATTTTAAAAGTTAGGTCTAGCGCAAAAACGCACCACGGTCCAAAAACATTCTGATAATCATCGATCCACGGCTATTGCCAGTTTACATCGATAGAATGAGATCCGAAGGGAAGTAACTCATTTTTGACCTGAGTTCAGGATGGGTCCAAAAAGTGTTCGAAACAATCTGCAAAATTAATTCTTTAAAAATTGCTCGCTCTTTACGTAGGGCACCTAGGATGTTCCCGTTTGGTGAGCGTTCAAATGGAAGGGTGTTTGTACTGTGTGTAAAAGCCTGACAGTATCTGTGATGGTTTACGGGAGGCTTAGAGTCCGGGCGTGATTTCCTGTATTGAATATTCATAAGAGCACCAAAACGAGGCGCCATTGTTGTAGAGGACCAAGTCCACGAAAATAAATTCTTTGAAAATTTCTCACGCTCGACAGAAAGCAGCCAGGATGTTCCCGTTCGGTGAGCGTTCAAATGGAAGTATGCTTGTACTGTATGTAGACGCTCGGGGATCTCTGTGATGGTTTACGGGAGGCTTACTGTGCCGTTAAAGAAAAGATATGCTTATTTGACATATTACATTCATCTACATTCAGGGGAAGCATGCAGCCACATAAATAAAGACAGTGTCAAGTAATACGCAGAATATACGCTAATTGCAAACATCATGTAACGTCCACGCATACGACATTTTTTGTGAAACTCGTCAACAGTAGCTCTCGCATTTTGAAGATATTGTTCTTAATACTCGTCATTAAGGTGGCTTACTTCAGTGTTTAACTAATAAATGAATGCAGATTCCAGACCTAAAATCAAAATAACGATTTTACAAACTTCATTTTCCAAAAAAAGTTGGACCCATTAGGCGACATTTTTTTTAAACGACCCATATAATTTATGCGTATTTCGATGCTTCCTTATTTTCACTGATAACTACATTCATTCTGTTCTATTTTTGTTCTCGTTGTTTATGTGTGTCTTGGAGATTCTACTGCTGTTTTGAGGAAGATCTTGACTTGAAACTCGAAAGAGAATATTTCACTTATTATTTTGTAAGATCTGATAAACAAAGGGAAATATAAGCGCTCTAAATATATACGACGTGTGTATTCTTTTGATTTCGTAAATATCGATTTCTAGTTAAGGAACAACGGATTTTGTGTTAAGACTTGGACTTTTACACTTTGGTAGTAATAGTTCGATGACTCTTTCTTCGCACTTTTGCCTGAGAAGATAGATCCCCTTTTTTTTCTTTTTTTTTTTAAGTATTTGACTTCTTCAAAATTATCATTGTTATTTTTTGTTAAAGAATCAAAAAACAAGAATTGTATTTTATTGAAACGTTTAATTATTGACAAAACAAAACGTTACATTTTCAGTACAGCAGAAGCTACCATATTATACACCGTTTTTCTCTTCAAGTCATTTGACCACAACATTCATGAAACAGAACTGTTTGTGTTAAAATTCGGTGTGCTTTTGCTCCAATGTATGTAGAGTAATAGTATATGATCAAACACAAAATTTGCATTTAGATTGACATTGTAAAAATTATTAAATGAAAAATAAGCAAAGCGATGAATCAAAACATGTTAGTTCACGGATGACAAGATAATTTCAAAACTGTTCATCGGAATGATTTTTTGAACTTTTTGCAGAAATGTTTCAGACATTCTGATCTATGTTTTGTTCGAGAGGATAAGCTCTGAGAAAAAAAGTTTAAGTGATACAAATGTTGACTTTGTGGGTACAACAGTTATGAAAACTGAAAAATGTGTATCTCTTTAACTTTTTTTCTTACAGCTTATCCTCTGGAACAAAACATCTATCAGTCAGAATGTCTTAAACATTTCTGCAAAAGTTAAAATCATTCTGATGAATAGTGGTGACATTATCTTGTCATCCGTGAACTAACATGTTTTGATTCAACGCTTTGCTTATGTTTCATTTTTATAACTTTTACTGAAGTCAATCTTAGAGAAAACAAATTGGGACCATATACTATCATTCAACGTACATTGAAGCAAATGTACATCAAATTTTAACACAAACAGTTCTGTTTCATGATTGTTGTGGTCAAATGACTTGAAGAGAAAAACGGTGTATTCTATGGTAGCTCCTGCCCTTAATGTTCTTTTAGGTAGACAGACAGACAGACATAGACGTATGGTACAAATCATGAATTTATCTCAAGATCGTCAATGTATCTCGTATGCAAGATGCCGGCGAGGTAATCTTGTCTGAGTTATGATCTCAATATGATCAGAGTCAGGGTCTGGAGATTACCTTGCCGGCACCTTGCATGCGGAATTCATCGACGATTTTGAGATAAGTTCATTGTTTGTATCATAAGGGATTGTCTGTCTCTGGGTCGACGTGCTGTAAATGTAACGTTTTGTTTTGTTCCAATTACCTACCATTCTTGTTTTTTTATTCTGAATTTTGGAACGTTAGCAGTCTATCTGTTTTTAGATTTTTTTGTTTTGTTTGTTTGTTTGTTTGCTTAACGCCCAGCCGACCACGAAGGGCCATATCAGGGCGGTGCTGCTTTGACATATAAAGACAGAAGTCGCAGCACAGGCTTCATGTCTCACCCAGTCACATTATTCTGACACCGGACCAACCAGTCCTAGCACTAACCCCATAATGCCAGACGCCAGGCGGAGCAGCCACTAGATTGCCAATTTTAAAGTCTTAGGTATGACCCGGCCGGGGTTCGAACCCACGACCTCCCGATCACGGGGCGGACGCCTTACCACTAGGCGTTTTTAGATTTGTTTGTAATGATTACATGGTGCTTAGTAGAGTAAGGGTGTATAATTGTGTATGTTTTAAACAAGATGTTGATTTAGCTCGATGTTGCCTTCAGTGCAATCAATCCATTCTTTTCTCATTTTGTGTGCATTAATAGCTTATACTATTAGGACACTCTTGACTAACAAACACAAAAGAGCGAATTTGAGCGTATATATGTCTTTGAAATCGGGTCATAGTTAAGTAACAGCTGTTTCGTGTTCGTCTCAAAGCCAAATAGTAGTGTTTGTATAGTGGGCGCACAGAGTAAATTACCACTTCCAAACAAAAAAATTGAACGAGTTCTCAGCTTTCAAAGTATGTCTTTCCATTGTTTGTTTGGAAGTGGTCAGGGTTGGGTGGTTTTTTTGCGCCAAACAATTTAACGAGTTCTCATATTCAGCTTTCAATGTACGTTGATAAACTGTTTGGATGTGAAAAAAGTGGTCAGTTACTTTTGGGGCCCAGTATAGTTCGATGCCTCTTTCATTACCCTGATGCGTGTATCCATTCTTTTGGATATTGTTTGCGTTTTGACTGATGTTCTGATTTGTTTTTAGATGAAGGAGATTATTGACTCTGAACACGAAAAGCCTGACTTTCAGATCATAATAATTTCGTTGAACTTGGTTTAAGTTGAGTAAAACCGCATTTTCTCATACTTTTAAAACCAGGAGTTCATAAAAGTAGTGTAATACGGCACTCTTCACAATAATAACTGTAACCATTGTCTTCATAACTCTCTCAGTAGGCTGCGATTAGAGAAATTTGACTCTGTGCTTCCATTGCTTCGCGAATGAGTCCGAGGGATTCCATGAATGTCTGTTAACAGGAAATTGATGTCTGTAGTTGGGTAGCGCCTGCCTAACAGGAATTCGTACATCTTTTTGCATATCCCCGGGGCGGGGATATAGCTCAGTTGGTAGCGCGCTGGATTTGTATTCAGTTGGCCGCTGTCAGCGTGAGTTCGATCCCAGGTTCGGCGGAAATTTATTTCAGAGTCAACTTTGTGTGCAGACTCTCTTCGGTGTCCGAACCCTCCCCCCGTGTACACAACATTGGGTGTGCACGTTACAGATCCCACGATTGACAAAAGGGTCTTTCCTGGCAAAATTGCTTAGGCACAGTTAATAATTGTCTACCTATACCCGTGTGACTTGGAATAATAGGCCGTGAAAGGTAAATATGCGCCGAAATGGCTGCAATCTACTGGCCGTATAAAATTTCATCTCACACGGCATCACTGCAGAGCGCCTAGAACTGTACCCACGGAATATGCGCGATATAAGCCTCATTGATTGATTGATTGATTGATTTTCTGATTTGCATATGTGTGACAAATCTTCCTCTTTTTATTTAGAGATCTGTGCAACAGTACGGTAAATGTGCTAGTATGTATGCCTAACTGAAAAATTTAATTAAAACAATCGCTCGCGCATGCGCACACACACACACACACACACATACACACACACACACACACACGCGCATACACATACACACACACACACACACACACACACACACACACACACACACACACACACACACACACACAGATACTCAAATACTCAAATACTGACTTCATTGGCAGTATTTTATTTATTTATATATATAAAAAAAATAATTGGGGGGGGGGGGGGGTCGAATTTCCCAGCGAACAATGTCCCAGCAATGTGATAAAGCAATGTGTTAGTTCTTAAAATCTAACTTGAGTGTGATTATTTGTTACAGATGAAGGGTATGCAGAGGGTCCAGGGACTACTGTGTAAAGGACAAGACAAGGAAAAGAAAACACCGCAGGAACTACAATGACAGCAACAACATTACAGTGCCCTTCCTGTATCTCTCGCTTATTGATCTTCATTTGAAATCAATGATACTGGTGTTTTTATTTGATACAAACAAAACGACAGTAACAAGTTTGACCCTTGGGCAATGTTCAACCCATAAAAGATGACACTGAGGTTGTGACATGTTAAAATCCATCAATAGGTGTCGTCAGCTTCGGCAGTGGATTCTGTTGGACACCGAAAGCGTTCAGTAAAGCTGACCGGTATATCTAGACATTGTTAGCTTGATATTGAAAATCTCAGAAACACGGACACCTACACATTAAAGTTTTCAATGTTATAGTATAGTGAACATTTCACCGCAACAAACATTCGTGTGATAGTTATCAGCATCAAGAAAAACACGTAAGGAATCATGGAATCTTTTACCGGAAACACGGAATCATGAAATCTTAGTAATATTTCAATGTTATAGTATAGTGGACATTTTATCACGACAAACATTCGTTTGATAGTTATCAGCAACTAGAAAAACAAGCCAGGAATCATGGAATCTTAGTAATAGTTAAATGTTATAGTATAGTGGACAAACATTCGTGTGATAGTTATTAGCAACAAGGAAAAAAACACGCTAGGAATCATGGAATCTTTAACCGGAAACACGGACACCTACACATACTTATATTTCAATTGTGTAGTATAGTGGACATTTCATCACAACTAACATTCGTGTGATAGTTATCAGCAACAAGACAAAACACGCCAGGAATCATGGAGTCTTTAACCGGAAACACGGACACCTACACATAGTAATTTTTCGGTGGACATTTCATCACACACACAAAAACATTCGTGTGATAGTTATATCAGCAACAAGAGAACAACCCACCAGGAATCAGTCATGGACTCTTTAACCGGAAACGTAAGCCTTACGCCGCCGCACAACTGGTCAGCAAGTTCCAACGCCACCATTCTGGACAACGCGACCGCAGAGGGCAGCAGAGAGCCACTGACCACAGACGGGACGCTGGGTTTCAACGGCAGTGCGGGCAACGAATTCAACACTGAGGTGCGCTGCTGTCTCTTCAGCTACCCTGGAGTTGCCGCACGACGGGGTACGCTGTACGGCAATGAAAAACGCTGTTGTGTGCGCTGCGTTCTTTTCAGCTACCCTGGGGTCGTCGGAATCCGGGGTACGCTGTACGGCAACGAAAATCGCTGTTGTGTGCGCTGCGTTCTCTTCAGCTACCCTGGAGTCGTCGGAATCCGGGGTACGCTGTACGGCAATGAAAATCGCTGTTGTGTGCGCAGCGGTTTCTTCAGCTACCCTGGAGTCGTCGGAATCCGGCTGTACGGCAATGAAAAACGCTGTTGTGTGCGGCTGATTTCCGCAGTCCCAAAGGTCCGGGAGGTGTTTCGCGCGAAGGAATGCATCTCCAGAACTGATTAATCTTGCATCGTACTTATCGTAAGGGAGGATTTTGTTTGGGCTCTTCTGACAAACGATTGCATGTGGCTTATCGTGTCACAGCATTTCGTAGCTTGTGTGGTTTCTTCGTGACAGAATGGTATTTATAGCTACTGTGCGATTTTAGGGTGATTTAGAGTATTCTGGCGTTTAAAAGAGGCTTGAAATAATGAAGATCATTTGAAAGTGCAGTCTTGGACTTGAACTGCAAACAAGTGTGTTTAGTTGTGCCAGCTTGTTCTTGAACTCGGCTGACAGAAAGTGCATGTGGATGTTTTCTGTACGGGACGCTGCGTTTGCAGTGCATGGCTGTCCACGGTCCCATCGTACAACTGCCGTGGTTTTCGTTGTCTTGCCGGTGGCAATATAATGTACGGCAGCCGTGGTTTTCGTTGTCTTGCCGGTGGCAATATAATGTACGGCAGCCGGCACGCCTTCTTTACAAACAAGTAGTCAAATGATTCCACTGCGGCACTATTATGAACATTTTTAAGACTTTATGGATGGGTTGAAAAACACATCGACACACCGGTCCAAATGAATTAATACACTTGTTTGTCTAATAAGTCCAATTCATCACATTACATTCTCAAGTGGTATTCAATTATTCAAGCCTCCTGCAAACGCCAGAGTGCATGAAAACACCCCTAAATTTCATAGTATTAACAAAAACAATTCTGTCACGAAGAGTCCACAGAAGCCGCGAAATCAACATGCTGTAATAATAAGCCCCGTGCAATCGTAAGTCTGCACAGCCAACAATCCCCCCTGAGTTGGAGAATCATGACGCAAGATTAATTAGTTTAACACGGTCCTTCATTGAGCCCGAAGTCGACTTCGCGAAGTCTTCGCAAAATCTGTTTACTGAATTGAAAACTCAGTGCTAAATTAAAGGCACAGTAAGCCTCCCGTAAACCATCACAGATACTGTCAGGCTTTTACACACAGTACAAACACCCTTTCATTTAAACACTCACTGATTGAGAACATCCTAGGTGCCCTCCGTAAAGAGCGAACAATTTTCAAAGAATTTATTTTTGCGTGGTTTATCTTACCCCTGAGCCATCGTGAACCCGTGTGATCCAGTTTCCCTTTTTCACAATGTAGTCGTCAGTTAGTCATTTGAATGCGACTCGATGTGAGCTTATCTACAATAGCACGTTTTTATGCACGAAACAAACGGCTGTGGTTCACAAGAACTCTAGCGATGGCTTTTGACTGTTGAGAGGAACGGCGATATGCATAAACCGTCGTCTGCTACGACCCTTGCGTGACCCTGCTTCCGGGCTTTTCTTTTTTCAAACTTTCACAACTTCGAATTGTACTGATATTGTCTTGATGAAAAAAAGAATTCTTTTGTAAGAATTTTGTGTAACAAGCTGTCAATTTATTTTTTAGATTTTAAAAGTTTGGTCTAGCGCAAAAACGCACCACGGTCCAAAAACATTCTGATAATCATCGATCCACGGCTATTGCCAGTTTACATCGATAGAATGAGTAACTCATTTTTGACCTGAGTTCAGATGGGTCCAAAAAGTGTTCGAGACAATCTGCAAAATTAATTCTTTAAAAATTGCTCGCTCTTTACGGAGGGCACCTAGGATGTTCCCGTTTGGTGAGCGTTCAAATGGAAGGGTGTTTGTACTGTGTGTAAAAGCCTGACAGTATCTGTGATGGTTTACGGGAGGCTTACTGTCCGGGCGTGATTTCCGGTATTGAATATTCATAACAGCCGTCCAGCACCAAAACGAGGCTCCATTTATATTGTTGTAGAGGAACAAGTCCACGAAAATAAATTCTTTGAAAATTTCTCACGCTCGACAGAAAGCAGCCAGGATGTTCCCGTTCGGTGAGCGTTCAAATGGAAGTATGCTTGTACTGTATGTAGACGCTCGGGGAGCTCTGTGATGGTTTACGGGAGGCTTACTGTGCCCTTAAAGCTCCGTTCGGCGAGCTTCGCGAAGCATTCTTCGCGCAGTCGACTTCGCCCAGTTAATTTGAGGCTTTAGACACAGGCGTTCGCGCTTAACAACTTCCGGATCCTTCGGGACTGCAGGATTCTGCCGTACATAACAGTGTTGTTGTTTTCTTCTGTACAGCTTTCCCCGGCCTACATCGAGGTTTTAACCGTCGTATACTCCGTGCTGTGGTTCTTCTGCGTCATCGGTAAGTGACGAACGCAATGACGTCAACACGTCCACGCATACCCACAAGCAAGCAAACACATGGCTAACTGCGGACTCGCAGAGGCCAACTTTTGTCATCTTGAGTAACTTTTCATTTCATTTTCGTTGGCAGTCTATTTGTTTCGTTTTTTGATTTCATTTTCATTGCGAGATATGATTTAAAAAGCTCCGTTTTATATTCTATCTGACTGGCCAAAGAGAAAATGAATATAAGAGCAATATGTTGGAAGTATTTAACGTAAAGTATTACAATCTATTAATGACCATTGTTGCCTACATTAAGGGTGTAGGCCTATATCTTCTACTTTCTTTCTTTATTTGGTGTTTAACGTCGTTTTCAACCATTCAAGGTTATATCGCGACGGGGAAAGGGGGGAGATGGGATAGGGGAAAGGGGGGAGATGGGATAGAGCCACTTGTTAATTGTTTCTTGTTCACAAAAGCACTAATCAAAAAATTGCTCCAGGGGCTTGCAACGTAGTACAATATATGACCTTACTGGGAGAATGCAAGTTTCCAGTACAAAGGACTTAACATTTCTTACATACTGCTTGACTAAAATCTTTACAAACATTGACTATATTCTATACAAGAAACACTTAACAAGGGTAAAAGGAGAAACAGAACCGTTAGTCGCCTCTTACGACATGCTGGGTAGCATCGGGTAAATTCTTTCTCGTCCCAACCAATATGGGACTCCCCCTAACCCGCGGGGGGTTATCTTCTACTCGCAGACAAGTGAACAATATACATCTCCGACAGTTTTGGGTATGGGCTGGTTGAGAGGATTCGAAAGACGGAAAAGCCATTCAATCTGGGGTTGTTTTTTTAAACTTAAAAAATTGAGAGAGAAAAAAAACACCGACAACGCTCGGCGCTGAAATTGTTTCGTGCAAAATTCAGCTGAGTTTGTTTTGCTTACACAGCGCATTTCAGCCGACGCAGGGAAATGCAAACGATCATTTATTTATTCTCCAGACATCATACAGTGAAATCAGTCTCTGGAGTAATATTAGCGCGTGGGGGCTCGGGGGCTTTTTGTGTTTTGTGTTCTCACCGTTTTTATATTTAGTCAAGTTTTGACTAAATATTTTAACATCGAGGGGGAATCGAGACGAGGGTCGTGGTGTATGTGCGTGCGTGTGTGTGTGCGTGTGTGTGTGTGTCTGTGTGTGTGTGTGTAGAGCGATTCAGACTAAACTACTGGACCGATCTTTATGAAATTTGACATGAGAGTTCCTGGGTATGAAATCCCCGAACAGTTTTTTCATTTTTTTGATAAATGTCTTTGATGACGTCATATCCGGCTTTTCGTGAAAGTTGAGGCGGCACTGTCACGCCCTCATTTTTCAACCAAATTGGTTGAAATTTTGGTAAAGTAATCTTCGACGAAGCCCGGACTTCGGTATTGTATTTCAGCTTGGTGGCTTAAAAATTAATTAATGACTTTGGTCATTAAAAATCTGAAAATTGTAAAAAAAAATAAAAATTTATAAAACGATCCAAATTTACGGTTATCTTATTCTCCATCATTTGCTGATTCCAAAACCATATAAATATGTTATATTCGGATTAAAAACAAGCTCTGAAAATTAAATATATAAAAATTATGATGAAAATTAAATTGTCGAAATCAATTTAAAAACACTTTCATCTTATTCCTTGTCGGTTCCTGATTCCGAAAACATATAGATATGATATGTTTGGATTAAAAACACGCTCAGAAAGTTAAAACAAAGAGAGGTACAGAAAAGCGTGCTATCCTTCTTAGCGCAACTACTACCCCGCTCTTCTTGTCAATTTCACTGCCTTTGCCATGAGCGGTGGACTGACGATGCTACGAGTATACGGTCTTGCTGAAAAATGGCATTGCGTTCAGTTTCATTCTGTGAGTTCGACAGCTACTTGACTAAATATTGTATTTTCGCCTTACGCGACTTGTTTCAGTTTCCTATTACTTTGATTCATGTTGCTGTCAGTGTGATGACAGAAGACTATGAATCAAAGCTTATCCCGAATCACACGCCGCTCGTTTGTGTAAATCTATTTGCATTTCACTCATGAAACACCACTTGTACACTCATTTTCATTTTGTCTCTTTCATAACTTTATTGTCCCATCGCTGGGTCGCTTCCTTCCAGAGGAAAGCTAGCAGCAACAGAGTCGCACTTCCCAGGTGTGTGCGTGTATAGGTGTAATCAGCCACCTGCACTTACGGCAGGATTACAGAGGTCTTTTGAGACCGGCACGGTTGGCCAAGTGGTAAGGCGTCCGCCCCGTGATCGGGAGGTCGTGGGTTCGAACCCCGGCCGGGTCATACCTAAGACTTTAAAATTGGCAATCTAGTGGCTGCTCCGCCTGGCGTCTGGCATTATGGGGTTAAAGCTAGGACTGGTGGGTCCGGTGTCAGAATAATGTGACTGGGTGAGACATGAAACCTGTGCTGCGACTTCTGTCTTGTGTGTGGCGCACGTTAAATGTCAAAGCAGCACCGCCCTGATATGGCTCTTCGTGGTCGGCTGGGCGTTAGGCAAACAAACAAACTAACAAACAGAGGTCTTTTACGTGCCGCAGTGGTGACACGGGGGGTGGAACATGGATACCGTTTGCACATAAAGTTGACCCATGTCCGTCCCGGCCCGTATTCGAACCAATGACACTAGGATCACAAGTCCAGTGCTCTACCAACCGAGCTACCGCAACACCCCCCACCCCCCCCCCACACACACACAAACACACACACACCCTCCCCAGGGCCATTTCCCTGAACTTCGGCTAATAGCTGTTTTCATGCCTTGCAAAGTCCAGCATTTGATCTGTCCCATTATACACTTACTAATACACTTAACTATCTCTTGACGTGATCTTTTGCGCATTGAAAAGTCCATTTTCCACCGGAGCATTGTTGCAGTCAGGGTAAGCATTTCTGTGGATGAAGTGCTGAAACAAAAATAACTTTATGACACCATACACACACCCACGCCCGCACTCAGGCACGCATGCAAGCACGCGCGCACACACACACACACACACACACACACACACGTACGTACACACAACACACATGCACACACATACCCACACATACACACACACACAACTGAACACACACACACACACACACACACACACACACACACACATACTAACACACTATAACACACACATCCGCATTCATCGATCGAGTTACATGCTACATGGACATCTTTTCGAAATCTGCTTTGTTATCAGAGGAACATAAACACCAAAATGTTCTTTCTGCTATCGGTACATTCTAAAATTTCAACAAAAATAAAGCGAACATTTTTGGATTGTATAATTAGAGTTGCATGTTTTCAACTTTCCAGCCGCAAAACAATGAACGATTTCTTTTTCAAACTCAAATGAAACTGTCAACTGTCAACAATGCGATAGTTTATTTTCTTCTCATAATTGATATTTTCCACCATGTTTTATGTTTGCTGCCTCGACATCGTTCAGGTAAAATTTCATTTTCGATCACTTTGGGCAGAAATCAGAGTAGACGCAAATTTGTTCATCAGATTTTTGATTTAACTCATTATTTTCTCTTTTCGCTTTAATCATAGTTTGGTTTACATTTCCTCATAGCATCTGTCTCTGTCTCTGTCTCTGTCTCTCTGTCTCTCTCTGTCTCTCTCTTTTTCTCTCTCTCTCTCTCTCTAAAACACACATACACAAACGCACATACGCTTGCTCGCTCGCACAAACGCACTCGCGCATGCACGCACGCACGCACGCACATACACAAACACACACACACACACACACACACACACACACACGCTCTCTCTCTCTTTTTCTCTGTCTCTTTCTCTCTCAAAAAAAACCACACAAACACACACACACACACACACACACACACACACACACACACACACGCACGCACGCACGCACGCACACACACCTCCTCCCACACACACACACACACCTTCCGCCCTCACATCCACACGCGCAAAACACACGCACATGCACACTGAAGGAGGGGAAGAAATCACGATAAATGAATAGCCTTGACATGAGCGTCCTCGCATTCAAAGTCATCTTTCGTCTGTAATTAATGACAGCATTGCGTTCAGAACCTCTTTACCTGTGTTATAACTTCGAATTTGGCTCAGATTTTCCCCAAAAGACCAACAAAAATGCTTTAATTTGCACAAAAACAGTTCTTCATGGCTATTTCTATCATCATAAAGCGTTGTGATCACGTAAATGTTTATTTTCTATAATCACTATGTTCAAACGAAGTCCTGCTTCGTTATATGAACGGCACATGATTATTTCCCCCTTTTCAGCCAAAAACCTGGACACGTTGTTATGTTTTATTTGTGTTTGTCATTTGTTATTTCCACCAAACAATATTTACGTATTAAAATATTCACTAATTGACAACGATATTTATGTCTAATGTTGTCGTCGGAAAGGAAACATTCAAAATATGTAATTTTGTTACTATTTTCATAAACCGAATGATGTTTTGTCTTTTATTCCTGGGATGTTGACGCGATACTTTGACACAGCATGCTATTTTCATATCTTTACAGTAAACGTCTTGTAATAAAATTAAATCATTTTCTTCGTATCAGATTATTTCCCTTGAATACACGTTCCGTTGAAATTGCTGAAATTGCTACAATCATCAGCAATAAAAGAAATACAACAACAAACAAGTCGCGTAAGGCGAAAATACAACATTTAGTCAAGTAGCTGTCGAACTCACAGAATGAAACTGAACGCAATGCCATTTTTCAGCAAGACCGTATACTCGTAGCATCGTCAGTCCACCGCTCATGGCAAAGGCAGTGAAATTGACAAGAAGAGCGGGGTAGTACCGTAAAGTACCTTGTAAGCGCCCACCCCCCCTGTGCACCAATTCCGACCCAAAGTAGGGGGTGGGCGCTTACTAGGTACTACACCCTATGCACGAGCAGTTTTCAGAAAGAAATGTGATCTTTGATCACTTCGTAATCATATCTTCTTTCTTTTTTCATCTTCCATTGTTTTTTTTGTTCGTATTGTCATTAGAAGAGCTTGGGTAGACAAATGTCGTCGCATCCTTTTCTTGTCTGCCTACGTCTTCTGGATATGGGCAGCAGTCTATTTTACTTGGCCAAAGACTGTTTTCGGCAAAAAGCGAGAGAGAGAGAGAGAGAGAGAGAGAGAGAGAGAGAGAGAGAGAGAGAGAGAGAGAGAGAGAGAAAGAGAGAGAGAGCGAGAGGAAGGGGATTATTATTGTGTGTGTGTGTGTGTGTGTGTGTGTGTGTGTGTGTGTGTGTGTGTGTGTGTGTGTGTGTGTGTGCGTGTGTGTGTGTGTTTCCATTGGCGTTATGTGTGTGTGTGTGTGTGTGTGTGTGTGTGTGTGTGTGTGTGTGTGTGTGTGTGTGTGTGAGTGTGTGTGTTTCCATTGGCGTTATTATCCAAATAGTCAAGAACTGACAGCTTAAATGCAACGGTGTACGATTTGATCCGCGGCATCTTGTAATCATTGACTTGCAGGCGTTTAGATCCAAGGCGTGCAGACACACTTGAAGGGTTTGCAAGAAAGGGAAATCATTCACAAAACTAGCAGATCAAGTGCGGAATTTTTATTTCCCCTGATTTCAATGGTGTAAAGTGGGGGGTGGGCGCTTACAAGGTACTATACCCTATGCACGGTTTTGGACTAAAAGTGGGGGGTGGGCGCTTACTCGATACTGGGCGCTTACAAGGTACTTTACGGTAGTTGCGCTAAGAAGGATAGCACGCTTTTCTGTACCTCTCTTTGTTTTAACTTTCTGAGCGTGTTTTTAATCCAAACATATCATATCTATATGTTTTTGGAATCAGGAACCGACAAGGAATAAGATGAAAGTGTTTTTAAATTGATTTCGAAAATTTAATTTTCATCATAATTTTTATATATTTAATTTTCAGAGCTTGTTTTTAATCCAAATATAACATATTTATATGTTTTTAGAATCAGAAAATAATGGAGAATAAGATGAACGTAAATTTGGATCGTTTTATAAATTTTTATTTTTTTTTACAATTTTCAGATTTTTAATGACCAAAGTCATTAATTAATTTTTAAGCCACCAAGCTGCAATGCAATACCGAAGTCCGGGCTTCGTCGAAGATTACTTGACCAAAATTTCAACCAATTTGGTTGAGAAATGAGGGCGTGACAGTGCCGCCTCAACTTTCACGAAAAGCCGGATATGACGTCATCAAAGACATTTATCAAAAAAATGAAAAAATCTTTCGGGGATTTTATACCCAGGAACTCTTATGTCAAATTTCATAAAGATCGGTCTAGTAGTTTAGTCTGAATCGCTCTACACACACACACACACACACACACACACACACACACACACACACACACACACACACACACACACACACACACACACGCACATACACCACGACCCTCGTCTCGATTCCCCCCTCTACGTTAAAACATTTAGTCAAAACTTGACTAAATGTAAAAAGTAACTTCCGTCTTTGGCATAATCTTCGTGAAAATCATTTGGATCTGATGTTTTTGTTTGCTAGGTGCTATGTGATACTTTATCACATCGAAAATCAAGTTCATCATTCTTTTTACATTTAGTCAAGTTTTGACTAAATGTTTTAACGTAGAGGGGGGAATCGAGACGAGGGTCGTGGTGTATGTGCGTGCGTGTGTGTGTGTGCGTGTGTGTGTGTGTGTGTGTCTGTCTGTCTGTGTGTGTGTGTAGAGCGATTCAGACTAAACTACTGGACCGATCTTTATGAAATTTGACATGAGAGTTCCTGGGTATGAAATCCCCATACGTTTTTTTTTCATTTTTTTGATAAATGTCTTTGATGACGTCATATCCGGCTTTTCGTGAAAGTTGAGGCGGCACTGTCACGCCCTCATTTTTCAACCAAATTGGTTGAAATTTTGGTCAAGTAATCTTCGACGAAGCCCGGACTTCGGTATTGCATTTCAGCTGGGTGGCTTAAAAATTACTTAATGACTTTGGTCATTAAAAAACTGAAAATTGTAAAAAAAATATTTTTTTTATAAAACGATCCAAATTTACATTCATCTTATGCTCCATCATTTGCTGATTCCAAAAACATATAAATATGTTATATTTGGATTAAAAACAAGCTCTGAAAATTAAATATATAAAAATTAATATGAAAATTAAATTTTCGAAATCAATTTAAAAACACTTTCATCTTATTCCTTGTCGGTTCCTGATTCCAAAAACATATAGATATGATATGTTTGGATTAAAAACACGCTCAGAAAGTTAAAACGAGGAGAGGTACAGAAAAGCGTGCTATCCTTCTCAGCGCAAGTACTACCCCGCTCTTCTTGTCAATTTCACTGCCTTTGCCGTGAGCGGTGGACTGACGATGCTACGAGTATACGGTCTTGCTGCGTTGCATTGCGTTCAGTTTCATTCTGTGAGTTCGACAGCTACTTGACTAAATGTTGTATTTTCGCCTTACGCGACCTGTTTATTCTTTTTACATTTAGTCAAGTTTTGACTAAATGTTTTAACATAGAGGGGGGAATCGAGACGAGGGTCGTGGTGTATGTGTGTGTGTGTGTGTGTGTGTGTCTGTCTGTCTGTCTGTCTGTGTGTGTGTGTAGAGCGATTCAGACTAAACTACTGGGCCGATCTTTATGAAATTTGACATGAAAGTTCCTGGGTATGATATCCCCGGACGTGTTTTTCATTTTTTCGATAAATACCTTTGATGACGTCATATCCGACTTTTTGTAAAAGTTGAGGCGGCACTGTCACACCCTCATTTTTCCATTAAATTGATTGAAATTTTGGCAAAGTAATCTTTGACGAAGCCCGGGGTTTGGTATTGCATTTCAGCTTGGTGGCTTAAAAACTAATGAGTGAGTTTGGTCATTAAAAATCGGAAACTTGTAATTAAAATTATTTTTTTATTAAACGATCCAAAAACAATTTCATCTTATTCTTCGTCATTTTCTGATTCCAAAAACATTTACATATGTTATATTTGGATTAAAAACAAGCTCTGAAAATTAAAAATATAAAAATTATGATCAAAATTAAATTTCCGAAATCGTTTTAAAAACTATTTCGTCTTATTCCTTGTCGGTTCCTGATTCCAAAAACATATAGAAATGATATGTTTGGATTAACAACACGCTCAGAAAGTTAAAACGAAGAGAGGTACAGTAAAGCGTGCTATGAAGCACAGCGCAATCGCTACCGCGCCAAACAGGCTCGTCACTTTCACTGCCTTTTGCACTAGCGGCGGACTACGTTCAGTTTCATTCTGTGAGTTCCACAGCTTGACTAAATGTAGTAATTTCGCCTTACGCGACTTGTTTGTTTTGTTTTGGGGGAGTGTGGGGGTTGCTTTTCTGCAATACTTTTTTCGCTCCATTGTATAAGCCCCATGCTTTTTACAACTGGTAATGTCCATGGGTTTCTTTAAAAACTGGTTGTTGTTGTACTTTACGGAAACCTAATCGCACTGCAGACAGCCACTAAAACCACTTCGCGAATGAATGCACTTGCAGGATATGCCAGATTTGTCCTCGTATCGCTGAACTGAATAGGGCTAAGCCGACGAGCAGCTGCTTAAACGGATTCGAAAAGGACACCCCATCTGTTACATGCGCGTGAAACATGCATCGTCTTAGAGCGATAGAACGACATTTCTAGATAAGTTCACAACAGAATGAGGGACAATGTTAGTGTCGAGAGGTAGAGACGGTACACATTTAAAGTTATAAACCCTACTCTTCAAAAACAAATCGTCTTTGCAGACTGTAAAAGGAAAGTTATTCTTTTCCGACATCTAAGGGACAGAGCTCGCACGATTTCCGGTCAATAAAAAGCCACATGCGCCTGTGCAATTACAAAAAAAATAAATCAATAAATCAAAAAGTCAGATGAAAATAATAAGTAACCGACCTACCGACCCTTATTTTTTGGCCTTCTCATCGAAAACAAAACGTTTTTCTTGTGTATTATCTTTGTAGATCTTGAACGCTTATAGCATTTGTCAGGTTGATCGGCGATGTTGTCTGAACAAGATGGGCTTATTTTGTACGGTCGATTGTTTAGAGTTAAGAATAGGAGAGGTAATCAATCCATCCATGTGATGGCAATCTTACTGTCCCTTTATCAAAGCGTTTAGAAAATGTTTGTTTAAACCTATAGAACTATATGCAGGTGAGAGCATATGGGAAGCACAATCAAACCAAGTGTGGTAGTGGGTGCAAAACTATCTCTGTGTCTCTCGGTGACAGGCGGCTTAATGGGCGGTTCTGGTGAGGTTATGCCCCCTCTTTCTCTCGGCTGGTAACTGGCGCCACCTCGCGGCAAGATCACACGAGAAAGGAAAAAAAACTTGCATTGGTCTCTTCTTCTTCTTCTTCTTCTTCTGCGTTCGTGGGCTGAAACTCCTACGTACACTCGTGTTTTTTGCACGAGTGGAATTTTACGTGTATGACCGTTTTTTACCCCGCCATTTAGGCAGCCATACGCCGTTTTCGGAGGAAGCATGCTGGGTATATTCGTGTTTCTATAACCCACCGAACTCTGACATGGATTACAGGATCTTTTTCGTGCGCACTTGGTCTTGTGCTTGCGTGTACACACGGGGGTGTTCGGACACCGAGGAGAGTCTGCACACAAAGTTGACTCTGAGAAATAAATCTCTCGCCGAACGTGGGGACGAACTCACGCTGACAGCGGCCAACTGGATACAAATCCAGCGCGCTACCGACTGAGCTACATCCCCGCCCTTGCATTGGTCTCAAATAGCATATCGGTTTGGTAACAGTTCGTGTGTAAGTCGTGCATTGTATACAGTAAACAGACAATGGTCGGTTCAGGTGAGGTTATACCCCTTCTTTCTTTCGGCTGGTAACTGGCGCCACCTCGCGGCACGATCACAGGAGTTGTCTCGCGTTATCACCCCAGAAGCGCTCATTCTTGTTTGTCTCCCGTATATACGAGGTATGATCCAAATAAAATGATCAAACGTGATTTTTTCAGAGACTGTTCGGGGTATCTGGCCCAAAATACAGCGGTCATTAGAACTACTCTCCTCCTACATCGATGCAAAGTCACAAGCCAATCAGAAGAGGTCTTAAGAGCTCAGATTTGACGGCTCTTTTGAGGTCCTGGGTGCAGTGAATCTTGTTGGCAAAAAGTCTGATTTTCAAAGATGGTATAACCGGAAATCACAAGGGGTGTAATCAGGTCTGAAGAATAGTAACCTAATGGCGTCATCTCCTAAAGGTATATAAGTTAAATGGTTGGCCTTTCAAATGATATATTACTTTTTGTAATCAGTGGCCTGAGACTTGTATAATCGCGGTTTCATCATTTTGTTTGAATCATATACTGTTCAAAAAAAGAAACGCATAGCTTGTAATATTTGGTTAATTTAGTTATATGGCTACAAGGATATCCACCAAACTGCAGAAAATGTTTATCTGGTCGTCGACCTTTCGTCCATTGCCACAAGTGAGCTCTGCACGTGACGCATGCGTTATCAGTGGCTACAATGTCAAAATTGCTCATTTGGCATGACCACTCGTCATGCTTCAGTGTAATCTCGTGAAACTCGGGGAATATTGAGCTCTCACCATGTCTTCCAAAACCCATAAAAGCGGATTGTTCGCCACAAAGAAATCAGACGACAATTCAGCGACGAAAGATGGCCCGATTGAGCAGAGAAGACCGCCACATTGCATTGGGTCGTTTACAAGCAGGCCAAAGTCAAAGTGCAATCGCCAGGCACTTCCACGTGTCCCAGAGCACCATCAGTAGACTGTGGGTCAGGTTTCAAGCCACTGGCTCCGTTGCTGACTTGCCACGAGCGGGAAGACCAAGGGCGACAACTGCTGCTCACGACCGCTTCATACGGCTCCGCCACCTCCGGAATCGTTTCCTGTCGGCCTCATCTTCTGTCCAGGCTCTCCCCGGGCCACACCGATTATCGGACCAGACCGTGCGGAACCGCCTGCATGAAGCTGGTTTGAGAGCTCGCAGACCTCACAGAGGAGCTGTCCTCACCCGCCGCCATCGCCAGAACCGAGTGCAGTGGGGCAACCAGCACCTTCGCTGGACCGTCCGGAATCACTGGAGACACGTGTGGTTCAGCGACGAGTCCTACTTCCTGCTCCAGCGACATGATGGTCGGAGGAGGGTCTACCGGAGAGTAAACGAACGTTACGCGCCCAACTGTGTGGATGAGGCACCCGTTCATGGTGGTGGAGGCGTCATGGTGTGGGGGGCGATCAATACCGCTGGAAGGAGCACCCTGGTGCACGTCCAAGGGCGCATAACTGCCCAGCGATACGTGGAGGAAATTCTGCGCCCACACGCCCTTCCTCTTCTGGCTGACCAGGATGCCATATTCCAGCAGGACAACGCTCGCCCGCACACAGCACGACTCACCACCCAGTTCCTCACCGACCACCATGTCCAGGTGCTTCCCTGGCCATCCATGTCGCCAGACATGAACCCCATAGAACACCTCTGGGATGAATTGGACAGACGTGTGCGCAGGCGAGAAGAAGCGCCGGCAAATCACCGCGATCTATTGCAGGCACTTCAGGAGGAGTGGGACACCATCCCACAGCAAGATATCCGGCATCTGATCCAGTCCATGCCCAGAAGGTGCCGGGCAGTTGTTGCTGCTCAAGGCAGTCACACCCCCTACTGACTTGACAGCCTCGGCACCCAATCTTATTGATTGACTGATTGATTTGAAGATGCAAATGAACTGTGTGTGCATTCAACTGTGTCCATACCAAATTTCAAACAAATAATCTAAATATTGGATTTTCTGTTAATTTGTTTGAAAAATAAAACAAATTTGGCAAGTAGCAACTATGCGTTTCTTTTTTTGAACAGTATACCTCGTATATGTGTGTGTTCGAGTATGTGCGAGTGTGAGCGATGTTGACAGTTGGCAGTTTTATTAGACAGTTTTAAAAAGAAATCATTCATTGTTTTGTGGTAGAGTTGTTAAAAACAGGCCACTGTACTCAACAACCCCAAAATGTTTATTTTTGTTGAAATTTCAGAATTTACCGATAGCAGAAAGCACATGTTGGTGTTTATGTTCCTCTGACACCGAAGCAGATTTCGAAAAAAATTAGCATGCAAATAGATCGTAGTGTGTGTGTGTGTGTGTGTGTGTGTGTGTGTGTGTGTGTGTGTGTGTGTGTGTGTGTGTGTGTGTGTGTGTGTGTGTGAATGCGTGCTTGTATGCGCGTGCGTATGTGTGTGTGTGTGTGTGTGTGCATGTGCGTGCGTGTGCGCGCATGTAATTGCGTGTCATTGTCTCTCTCTTCATCCTGTGCAGGTCGCACCGATCAGAAGTTAATGAGGATTACCTCATTTTAGTTCATTATTTCAGCATGAAAGTGGCATGCATTTCATCCCTTAAATCCACGCATCATTAGATATCCTTGCAGTTGGAAAAGATGGTCTAATCGTTTTGATTACTCCTCCAGCCCTGTTCTTCCACCCTCCCCTCGAGCCCTATTGCTGTCATCCTCCCTCCCCTCGAGCCCTATTGCTGTCATCCTCCCTCCCCTCGAGCCCTATTGCCGTCATCCTCCCTCCCCTCGAGCCCTATTGCTGTCATCCTCCCTCCCCTCGAGCCCTATTGCCGTCATCCTCCCTCCCCACGAGCCCTATTGCTGTCATCCTCCCTCCCCTCGAGCCCTATTGCTGTCATCCTCCCTCCCCTCGAGCCCTATTGCTGTCATCCTCCCTCCCCTCGAGCCCTATTGCTGTCATCCTCCCTCCCCTCGAGCCCTATTGCTGTCATCCTCCCTCCCCTCGAGCCCTATTGCTGTCATCCTCCCTCCCCTCGAGCCCTATTGCTGTCATCCTCCCTCCCCTCGAGCCCTATTGCTGTCATCCTCCCTCCCCTCGAGCCCTATTGCTGTCATCCTCCCTCCCCTCGAGCCCTATTGCCGTCATCCACCCTCCCCTCGAGCCCTATTGCTGTCATCCACCCTCCCCTCGAGCCCTATTGCTGTCATCCACCCTCCCCTCGAGCCCTATTGCCGTCATCCACCCTCCCCTCGAGCCCTATTGCCGTCATCCACCCTCCCCTCGAGCCCTATTGCTGTCATCCACCCTCCCCTCGAGCCCTATTGCTGTCATCCACCCTCCCCTCGAGCCCTATTGCTGTCATCCTCCCTCCCCTCGAGCCCTATTGCTGTCATCCTCCCTCCCCTCGAGCCCTATTGCCGTCATCCTCCCTCCCCTCGAGCCCTATTGCTGTCATCCTCCCTCCCCTCGAGCCCTATTGCCGTCATCCTCCCTCCCCTCGAGCCCTATTGCTGTCATCCTCCCTCCCCTCGAGCCCTATTGCTGTCATCCTCCCTCCCCTCGAGCCCTATTGCTGTCATCCTCCCTCCCCTCGAGCCCTATTGCTGTCATCCTCCCTCCCCTCGAGCCCTATTGCTGTCATCCACCCTCCCCTCGAGCCCTATTGCTGTCATCCTCCCTCCCCTCGAGCCCTATTGCTGTCATCCTCCCTCCCCTCGAGCCCTATTGCTGTCATCCTCCCTCCCCTCGAGCCCTATTGCTGTCATCCTCCCTCCCCTCGAGCCCTATTGCTGTCATCCTCCCTCCCCTCGAGCCCTATTGCTGTCATCCTCCCTCCCCTCGAGCCCTATTGCTGTCATCCTCCCTCCCCTCGAGCCCTATTGCCGTCATCCTCCCTCCCCTCGAGCCCTATTGCTGTCATCCTCCCTCCCCTCGAGCCCTATTGCTGTCATCCTCCCTCCCCTCGAGCCCTATTGCTGTCATCCTCCCTCCCCTCGAGCCCTATTGCTGTCATCCACCCTCCCCTCGAGCCCTATTGCTGTCATCCTCCCTCCCCTCGAGCCCTATTGCTGTCATCCTCCCTCCCCTCGAGCCCTATTGCTGTCATCCTCCCTCCCCTCGAGCCCTATTGCTGTCATCCACCCTCCCCTCGAGCCCTATTGCTGTCATCCTCCCTCCCCTCGAGCCCTATTGCTGTCATCCTCCCTCCCCTCGAGCCCTATTGCTGTCATCCTCCCTCCCCTCGAGCCCTATTGCTGTCATCCTCCCTCCCCTCGAGCCCTATTGCTGTCATCCTCCCTCCCCTCGAGCCCTATTGCCGTCATCCTCCCTCCCCTCGAGCCCTATTGCTGTCATCCTCCCTCCCCTCGAGCCCTATTGCTGTCATCCTCCCTCCCCTCGAGCCCTATTGCCGTCATCCTCCCTCCCCTCGAGCCCTATTGCTGTCATCCTCCCTCCCCTCGAGCCCTATTGCTGTCATCCACCCTCCCCTCGAGCCCTATTGCCGTCATCCTCCCTCCCCTCGAGCCCTATTGCCGTCATCCTCCCTCCCCTCGAGCCCTATTGCTGTCATCCTCCCTCCCCTCGAGCCCTATTGCTGTCATCCTCCCTCCCCTCGAGCCCTATTGCTGTCATCCTCCCTCCCCTCGAGCCCTATTGCTGTCATCCTCCCTCCCCTCGAGCCCTATTGCTGTCATCCTCCCTCCCCTCGAGCCCTATTGCTGTCATCCTCCCTCCCCTCGAGCCCTATTGCTGTCATCCTCCCTCCCCTCGAGCCCTATTGCTGTCATCCTCCCTCCCCTCGAGCCCTATTGCTGTCATCCTCCCTCCCCTCGAGCCCTATTGCTGTCATCCTCCCTCCCCTCGAGCCCTATTGCTGTCATCCACCCTCCCCTCGAGCCCTATTGCTGTCATCCTCCCTCCCCTCGAGCCCTATTGCTGTCATCCTCCCTCCCCTCGAGCCCTATTGCTGTCATCCTCCCTCCCCTCGAGCCCTATTGCTGTCATCCTCCCTCCCCTCGAGCCCTATTGCTGTCATCCTCCCTCCCCTCGAGCCCTATTGCTGTCATCCTCCCTCCCCTCGAGCCCTATTGCTGTCATCCTCCCTCCCCTCGAGCCCTATTGCTGTCATCCTCCCTCCCCTCGAGCCCTATTGCTGTCATCCTCCCTCCCCTCGAGCCCTATTGCTGTCATCCTCCCTCCCCTCGAGCCCTATTGCTGTCATCCTCCCTCCCCTCGAGCCCTATTGCTGTCATCCTCCCTCCCCTCGAGCCCTATTGCTGTCATCCTCCCTCCCCTCGAGCCCTATTGCTGTCATCCTCCCTCCCCTCGAGCCCTATTGCTGTCATCCTCCCTCCCCTCGAGCCCTATTGCTGTCATCCTCCCTCCCCTCGAGCCCTATTGCTGTCATCCTCCCTCCCCTCGAGCCCTATTGCTGTCATCCTCCCTCCCCTCGAGCCCTATTGCTGTCATCCTCCCTCCCCTCGAGCCCTATTGCTGTCATCCTCCCTCCCCTCGAGCCCTATTGCTGTCATCCTCCCTCCCCTCGAGCCCTATTGCTGTCATCCTCCCTCCCCTCGAGCCCTATTGCTGTCATCCTCCCTCCCCTCGAGCCCTATTGCTGTCATCCTCCCTCCCCTCGAGCCCTATTGCTGTCATCCTCCCTCCCCTCGAGCCCTATTGCTGTCATCCTCCCTCCCCTCGAGCCCTATTGCTGTCATCCTCCCTCCCCTCGAGCCCTATTGCTGTCATCCTCCCTCCCCTCGAGCCCTATTGCTGTCATCCTCCCTCCCCTCGAGCCCTATTGCTGTCATCCTCCCTCCCCTCGAGCCCTATTGCTGTCATCCACCCTCCCCTCGAGCCCTATTGCTGTCATCCTCCCTCCCCTCGAGCCCTATTGCCGTCATCCTCCCTCCCCTCGAGCCCTATTGCTGTCATCCTCCCTCCCCTCGAGCCCTATTGCTGTCATCCTCCCTCCCCTCGAGCCCTATTGCTGTCATCCTCCCTCCCCTCGAGCCCTATTGCTGTCATCCTCCCTCCCCTCGAGCCCTATTGCTGTCATCCTCCCTCCCCTCGAGCCCTATTGCTGTCATCCTCCCTCCCCTCGAGCCCTATTGCCGTCATCCTCCCTCCCCTCGAGCCCTATTGCTGTCATCCTCCCTCCCCTCGAGCCCTATTGCTGTCATCCTCCCTCCCCTCGAGCCCTATTGCTGTCATTCACCCTCCCCTCGAGCCCTATTGCCGTCATCCACCCTCCCCTCGAGCCCTATTGCTGTCATCCTCCCTCCCCTCGAGCCCTATTGCTGTCATCATCCCTCCCCTCGAGCCCTATTGCTGTCATCCTCCCTCCCCTCGAGCCCTATTGCTGTCATCCTCCCTCCCCTCGAGCCCTATTGCTGTCATCCTCCCTCCCCTCGAGCCCTATTGCTGTCATCCTCCCTCCCCTCGAGCCCTATTGCCGTCATCCTCCCTCCCCTCGAGCCCTATTGCTGTCATCCTCCCTCCCCTCGAGCCCTATTGCTGTCATCCTCCCTCCCCTCGAGCCCTATTGCTGTCATCCTCCCTCCCCTCGAGCCCTATGGCTGTCATCCTCCCTCCCCTCGAGCCCTATGGCTGTCATCCTCCCTCCCCTCGAGCCCTATTGCTGTCATCCTCCCTCCCCTCGAGCCCTATTGCCGTCATCCTCCCTCCCCTCGAGCCCTATTGCTGTCATCCTCCCTCCCCTCGAGCCCTATTGCTGTCATCCTCCCTCCCCTCGAGCCCTATTGCTGTCATCCACCCTCCCCTCGAGCCCTATTGCCGTCATCCACCCTCCCCTCGAGCCCTATTGCTGTCATCCTCCCTCCCCTCGAGCCCTATTGCTGTCATCCTCCCTCCCCTCGAGCCCTATTGCTGTCATCCTCCCTCCCCTCGAGCCCTATTGCTGTCATCCTCCCTCCCCTCGAGCCCTATTGCCGTCATCCTCCCTCCCCTCGAGCCCTATTGCTGTCATCCACCCTCCCCTCGAGCCCTATTGCCGTCATCCACCCTCCCCTCGAGCCCTATTGCTGTCATCCTCCCTCCCCTCGAGCCCTATTGCTGTCATCCTCCCTCCCCTCGAGCCCTATTGCTGTCATCCTCCCTCCCCTCGAGCCCTATTGCTGTCATCCTCCCTCCCCTCGAGCCCTATTGCCGTCATCCACCCTCCCCTCGAGCCCTATTGCTGTCATCCTCCCTCCCCTCGAGCCCTATTGCTGTCATCCTCCCTCCCCTCGAGCCCTATTGCTGTCATCCTCCCTCCCCTCGAGCCCTATTGCTGTCATCCTCCCTCCCCTCGAGCCCTATTGCTGTCATCCTCCCTCCCCTCGAGCCCTATTGCTGTCATCCTCCCTCCCCTCGAGCCCTATTGCTGTCATCCTCCCTCCCCTCGAGCCCTATTGCTGTCATCTTCCCTCCCCTCGAGCCCTATTGCTGTCATCCACCCTCCCCTCGAGCCCTATTGCTGTCATCCTCCCTCCCCTCGAGCCCTATTGCTGTCATCCTCCCTCCCCTCGAGCCCTATTGCTGTCATCCTCCCTCCCCTCGAGCCCTATTGCTGTCATCCACCCTCCCCTCGAGCCCTATTGCTGTCATCCTCCCTCCCCTCGAGCCCTATTGCTGTCATCCACCCTCCCCTCGAGCCCTATTGCTGTCATCCTCCCTCCCCTCGAGCCCTATTGCTGTCATCCTCCCTCCCCTCGAGCCCTATTGCTGTCATCCTCCCTCCCCTCGAGCCCTATTGATGTCATCCTCCCTCCCCTCGAGCCCTATTGCTGTCATCCTCCCTCCCCTCGAGCCCTATTGCTGTCATCCTCCCTCCCCTCGAGCCCTATTGCTGTCATCCACTCTCCCCTCGAGCCCTATTGCTGTCATCCTCCCTCCCTAGCCCCTTAAAACAATCAGCCCTGTTCTTCCACCCTCCCCTCGAGCCCTATTGCTGTCATCCTCCCTCCCTAGCCCCTTAAAACAATCAGCCCTGTTCTTCCACCCTCCCCTCGAGCCCTATTGCTGTCATCCTCCCTCCCTAGCCCCTTAAAACAATCAGACCTGGTGATCAAGATTTGTGAAGAGATTTTGGACCATTGTAATTGACACAAGAAAAAAGGGTTGATCAGAGATATCAACAGGGCCAAAACATGTTGTAGAACATGGGGGGGGGGAGGAGGGATTAGTTGTGTGTGCGACTTTGAAAACGTAGAATGGAACTCCGCATAAAAGAACGTTCCAACGTAAAATCAAACTAACTCCTTTATACCGTATTTTGCCATGTTTAGGCACGGTCATGAAAGGGGTTCCAATGGTGCAGCCATAGTCGTATTTTTAGAGTATGCACAAACACACGCCTCATCCCCTAGATCATTGGTGACCTGAAGAAAGCAGTTAGAGCTGGGTTCAAGGCCATGCCTATTCAGGAAAGCTTCCGCGCCATTGACAATTTCGGAGGTGTAATTTGATAACACCTCAGTTTTGGAGAAAAGGTA
This sequence comes from Littorina saxatilis, assembly GCF_037325665.1. NCBI lineage: Eukaryota > Metazoa > Mollusca > Gastropoda > Littorinimorpha > Littorinidae > Littorina > Littorina saxatilis. Next base: position 48,762,258 of record NC_090249.1, read on the forward strand.
AATGTCCGACCATTTTACCTATAGACTCGAAACTCTGTAGAATGGTCGTGGACGAACTAAAGTTCATGCACAACAGCTATCAAAATATTTGTTAAATTCAAATGACTGAAAAAATAACCCCTTCGTTGCAAAGTTTCACTTGCGCAATATGCGCAAATTTAATCAATGATATGAACGCATTCATCCATGGGAAATGTCCTGATCCTGCCTGCAATTGCTGTATTGAAGGCATTGATTGTCTAATGTTGATTAATGTATACTATGTCATTTGAATTACCCCAATCCACTCATATACAGAAAAATAAACGACTGAAACGGGAATCAAAGGTGGGAGCAGCAATGCAACTTCAATCACGGTATCATCAGTGGAAGAAAAGTGACTAAAAAGGAGGAAGCACCAATCCACACATAATCACAGTAACATGTAACACAAGGTGACTCGGATGAAGCAGCCACCCAACTAATGTATTATGACAATGAGCAATCTGCACATAACATAAAACCATCAAAGCGATGTTCCTTAAAATAAAATGGTATCCAGGTCACTTGGGTTCAGTTATGTCATAGCATAAAACAGCTCACTGCTCCCATGAATTGTTCTGAGCCTTGCAATGATAAGTAAAGCAATGAGAGCAGATCTGATGCAGTGCACTGTCAATCATTGGCCGGCTGAAATATACTGCAATCTTGATGCAAATTACCATGTAATTTTCTTGGTAATATGGTCATCACTGCAGGCAGTAAAAGATCACCCAACGTTTTGCAATGAAGAACAATGAAGTTATTAGTCGAACAAAAAATAAACAGACGAATAAAGATTGAAAATTGTCAAATGCAATGGGGCTGGATCTCCCTGTTGAAGAACTTTGAGCAAATGACCACAAATGAGCTAACAAAGAATACTGTACGAAAGTACGAAATGTTACTTGCACTGCAAGATCTCCCTGTTGAGAAACTTTGAGTAAAAGATACCCATTTTATTGCAAAGAAGACATACAGAGTAACATGTATATGAACAGAGTGCGAAGAATTCAAACAAAGAAGACCCGACATTTTTAAAATTATGTCAAATGCAGAGTGGCGGAAAATGTGTTTCGTGAGGAACTTACAGCACACACAAACACAACTATTTGCAAAGTGTAAAAACAACACGAAGAGAGTGAGAAGAACGAGTAACAATTAAAAACATTGCAAGAAATAACAAAATGTCATATGCAGTGACGATTCTGCTGCGGAACTTTTAGTTTTAGTAACAAGTTACGAAGTTCCTGTAAATAGTTGACACGTTGTTCAAACAACATGAACAAAATGAGAAAAAGAGCAAAATAAATGCAATGGTGACAGTTCTTCGCGTACAGAAATGTTCAGTGTGTCGGTGGCCAAAACAAGGAATTCTTGTGAAACCTAGACATATTGCATAACACCAGCGGCGGAGCACGCAAGAATAATGGTTCGATATGAAGACTCGACAGAGTAAACCCTATCATTATCTCCAGAGCGCTTCCAGTAGAGGCTGCCCGCGCTCGTTCACTGATACAAAAAGGTACCAAGTGTCGGTGTCTAACTGTCCCTCTCAGCGGGAGAGTTGCTTTGTCATAACCCCCTCCGTCCACTTCTGTTGTTTCAATGCCGGGGTGAGGTCAACGGTCAATCACAGCCCACCCCAGTCGCGAGACACTCAGCTGGTCGTGGGCTTTGCTTTGCTTAATCCGAATGTTGTACTCCGATGTAAGTAGACATAATGATAAAGAAAATTTGCTGATTCAAATCAGCAGGTTCCCAGACGTTCCTTCATGTAATTTTTAGGTGAATGGTCAAAGTGGTTTCTTGCACACACTCAGTCATCTTGCACAACAATGCAACACAAAGGAACTTAGTCGATAAATATCGACAGGGGGCCGACAAATGGTTTAAATGTGAAAAGTGTGTATATGGGTGTGGGTCTGAAACAAACAAACCAACAAACCATGTGAACCCCAAAGTCATGCGCCCACACGAACACACACACACACACACACCCACGCGCGGGCGCTGTAGAACACACACATAATATAGTAAATACTTCGACACAGTGTGCGTATAATGTTGTATTTGTTTAGTTTCACTTTCAAAGAAACCACAAAAAAGAAATCAACATGAACAACTTCAGAGCTCTTACTTTGATTACAAACTGCATGATTTGGATAAAAGTTGATCGGTTTGATCTAATGCTGATTTCAGTGTTTTTTTCAGCGGCATAAGTCAGTGCTTCGTCTCGTATCGAAAACAAAAGCAGACGACAAATTTAGTCAGTTGGAGTTGTCTCCCGTACTCCTGTAGCATGCACTGATCTAAAAATAATCCACTATTCAGTTTAGATCAGTGCGCTGCACCGAGACGGTTCGGGAATTCCCAACAAAAGAAAAGATCCGCACAATATCGTCCCGGTCCCCGCGCGCACTGCTCGGCGCCACGGCCAATGACCGATTTCTGTGGCTTCACCACCGCGGCACTCCAAAAGTAGTAGTCCGCGTAATGCAAGCGTCTGTTCTTGAAAATTTCCCACTGATCTAAAAATAAAACCAGTGCAATTTCCTCGGTCGGGCTTTGCCACAGAAACTCACGGTTTAGTAAAATGTACAATGTATTTTCTGATTTGTTCGCAAAAGCTTTTTTTCTTTTTTCTTTTTTTTAACATAACAATGTTTAATGTCACTGTTTGTTTAAAAGAACATGGTCACATTTGTAAAAAAAAAATGTTAGATTAGAAAATAAATAACATTTTGGTTCATAATTTTTCCTACACCTGTGCTGAAAATAAGAAATAAAAATGTTGGTATATAAGTCACTCAAATACAGGTTAGTATGCATGGCTCGGTTTGAGTTTGTTGCGGTTGACCCTGCACAAATCAATCTCTGATGTTTTTGTTGAACAATTTTATAATTCACAACTTCCTGTGTTACACAAACTCAGTGATGACCAATTTTGCCTCCACCCCTCCCATAGGGTGACGGATTTCACAACTTTCTACAGATGAACAACAATGTTGCCTTCACCCCTCCCATAGGGTGACGGATGTCACAACTTTCTGTGTACACAAACTGATGACGACATAAGCGCATGTGCAAACGCCTGCCGACACCCATAAGCTTCTATCTATATATATATACGACTTGTGTCTGTGTGTGTATCTGTCTGTCTGTGTCTTCGCGATGCACGGCAAAAGTTCTCGATGGATCTGCTTCAAATTTGGTGGGCTTATTCACAGAGACCCCGGACACAACCTGATCGATGAGATATTTCAACACGTGCTCTCAGCGCGCAGCGCTGAACCGATTTTCGTTTTTCACTGCACGTTACTATTTTTAGATCTCCCTTCCTTCGTGTGGCGTCAATCCATATTCCCGTTTGTACGTTACTATATTTAGAAGGTCACTGCACGTTACTATTTTTAGATCTCCCTTCCTTCGTGCGCCGGCGAAGCCGGCGTACACCCGGCAAAGCCGGGTCCCCGGCGACGGCCGGGTATTCGGCTCTACTTCTTCCCGGCGAAGCGGGTAATCATCTAGTTCAGCTATACATACATGTGAGCCAACGCCAGCGTAATACTAGGGCTCATGGCCCTAGAATAACCAAGTCAGACAAAAAGTGACTCGAGGGGAGTCGTAATCCAGTTTGTAATTTCTTTCATCGCGATTACAGCAATGTCTCGATTTGTGCGTCTTCTGTCAGTGTGTTTGTTCTAATGATCGAATTATTCCTTGGGGGGGGGGGGGGGGCAGTGGTGGTTTGGAGGGGGGAGGGGTCGTGGGGGGAGGGGGGAGAGAGAAAACTTCTTCGGGTTAGAAACAGCTGGTATCTGACCTGCTATCCTAAAGCATCACAGGGATCAAAGGAAAGGGGGGGGGGGGGGTATTGTCGATGGTAATGGTGGCGTGTGTGATCTGTTGGCAGTAAAGGGGGGGGGGGGATGGCGTTGGGTCTTAGTGTATGAGAAAAGGGGACTGGCAGGGAATTAGGGGGGGGGGGTAAGTAATCGGCGGAGATATGCCTATTCTTAGCCTCAATATAGAGGCTTCTCCCAGCTGATAAATCACTCAATTTCGGCCACACAGACCTATACACGGTTTAACTGGTGGAAAAGTAACCAAGATATCATTAAACTTCCGATGCACTCAAAGAGAAAATGGACAGCACTGACAATTTCTTCTTAACCCACAAATGTACTGTTACCCCTCTCCCCCGCATGTGTTGACTGTCCTAATGTTCAAGTACAAGACATTCCGAAGAGGATGTGAAGCGAAGCACTTCTGTCTTTGCATGCAGGAATTGCCTAGTCAGTCTACGGAAAATGGCACCATAACCAAGGATTTATTGCTAAAGAATTTCTGTTTTCAGATTCATGTTCTGCTATGTTTGTAGTATGTCTGGTCAAAAATCGAGAAAAATATAATTATTTTTAAAAAAGTTATCAAGTGTGTTTTGTCAGTGTGTATTTTATCACAAAGCGATTCTACGTTTTTTACATTGTCTGAACTGTTTTGACACCACGAACATCAAATATAACATGCAAGTCACAGTTTATGATTACAATATAAAACAAGTCGCGTAAGGCGAAAATACAATATTTAGTCAAGTAGCTGTCGAACTCACAGAATGAAACTGAACGCAACGCAACGCAGCAAGACCGTATACTCGTAGCATCGTCACTCCACCGCCCGTGGCAAAGGCAGTGCCTGTGGAATTGACAAGAATAGCGGGGTATTCGTTGCGCTGAGAAGGATAGCACGCTTTTCTGTACCTCTCTTCGTTTTAACTTTCTGAGCGTGTTTTTAATCCAAACATATCATATCTATATATTTTTGGAATCAGGAACCGACAAGGAATAAGATGAAAGTGTTTTTAAATTGATTTCGAAAAAAAACATTTTGATAATAATTTTTATATATTTAATTTTCAGAGCTTGTTTTTAATCCGAATATAACATATTTATATTGTTTTTGGAATCAGCAAATGATGGAAAATAAGATAAACGTAAATTTGGATTGTTTTATAAAAAATGTTTTTTTTTTACAATTTTCCGATTTTTAATGACCAAAGT
>NC_090249.1:48771571-48789071 GCF_037325665.1 Littorina saxatilis
GAGAGGTGGTCGCTATAGAAAGGGGGAAATCATCAGGGAGCCTTTGGATTGGTCGTAGTTGTTACGAAAGTTGGAAAGAAACCAACCAGGTCATTGCAGAAAGACATAATTATAGCCATTTAAAACTGACACCCAACCTCTGGTTTTCGACCTCTAGCGAGATTGACAACTGCTTCGGTAAAAATGGCGTAACTTTGTAAGTAGGTTAAATAGTCAAATAAAATAAAAATAACTTTCACTGAACAGTTAACTGACACGCCTCTTTCCTGTTTGCAACAAATGCTGAATTTTGCCTGTTGAGAAGTGGAAGTTGTTTTTATTTGGTGATGTAGCGTACTTTAGAAGTTGCCTGTTGTGTTTCTATATATACAACAACAACAACAACGTTTCTGCCAAGTCGATTTCGAGGCCTTTTTATTTGAATAGCTGTTACATGATCACTGTGTAAACATATATCTTTGCTCCGGTATAATCAAATAACCCAAACTTTGAAGTTCATTTTACAGCATAGCAAGTTTGAATAACATAACAAGAGTATGAATTTGACAGTGGATGTACAACAAGTTGTCGGACTTAGTTGTACCAGGTTTAGATAGGTAAATATTTAGAGTACTTACGTCCCTTTGTTTATCACATCTTTGTTGAGCTTAGTTTTGACAAAGTTGACCAATATATAGATCAGGGGAGCAGAACATTTTATTTGGCTTTTTACAGAGCTTTCAACACTTCCTCATCCCCCGAAAGCGGCGTGTGGCTGCCTGAATGTCGGGGTAAACACGGCCATACACGTAAAAGGGGGTGGGAGTTTCCGCCCATGAACAAAAACGAATACTTCCCTAATCTCCTCTCTTGTTATAACAGGAAATAGCCTGGTTCTGACGGTAATGACGAGGAGTCCCGCTCTGCGCACGCGCAACAACCTGTTCCTGTGCCACCTAGCGGTGGCCGACCTGAGCGTTGGACTGGTGTGCATCATTCCCAACCTGATCGTTGCCAGGGTCATGGTGTGGATGCCTCGTACGGTAAGTGGAACGAGTATTGAAATTTGCCGTTTTAAATTCATGGAATCTTTTTTATTCTGCTGCAATCTAGGCCTCTGAGTTTGTATAACTTCTTTTATTTTTATCATAAAATGTCATTGAACTTACTAATCTTTACCCTTTTAAATTCAGGGATTTGTATCCCCTGCAATCTAAGCCTCTGAAATCGTATTACTAGAGTAAGAATACAGAATATTGTATTGTCCCTGTCAAAACGAATTCCTAAACTTGGGCAATAAAATATTCTGTATTTTGTATTCTTGCTCTTTTAAAGGCACAGTGCAGCTCACAGCCTTCGTTTTGCGTTTTTGTTGCAGCTGAGTGCATTTACAGTTCAAAAATCCTCCTATGGTAGTAAAACAAACCCAAAACTACCCAACGACGACATCTGTGAAGCTCGACAGTTTCTTGTTCACGCGAGTGCATAAATTAACCTAGTTATTACGTGGTGTTTGGTCGGAGTTCGATTCAACTGAGTGATTCCGGCCTCCATTTTGTTTTACACAAACTCATGATGACGTCTGACATAGTTTGCTAGTGACGTGTCTTTTTGTGCATGATGTGGTGATCTACCTGATCTAAATTTAGATAAAAAAAAATAGGTCAAGACCAGCCGGGTCCGAGTACGAAATTAATTCGTAAAAAAATCGCAGTTCTTGACTCTTTGGGTGCAAGTCAATGAAACTTGGTAGTTCTTCTAACGGATAGCTGCCTGAGGTATGACTAAAAGCCCCAGGGGCTCCGTGCACCTGGATTTGACAAGTTCAGTACCTTTAAGCATAACATGTCATTGAACATTTCCACTTTTAGTTCAGGGATGGTGGGTGAATAATATGAATGTGGTTTCAGATGGGAGTGTTCCTGTGCAAGTTCTACAACTTCTTCGAGGAGTTCAGCATGACAGTGTCGGTACTGCTGCTGGTGCTGATCGCTGCTGAGCGTTACGTGGCCATCATCCACCCGCTCAAGGCGCGCAGACTCTTCACCAGGTTCAGGATGCACGCCGCTCTGGTCAGTGGGAAAGCTTTGGACCTCGTGTGTGCACTCTCATTTGATATTTTACATTCCCCGAAAACGGAATGTGACTGGTTAAATAGAGGGGAAAGATGACCTTATTCTATCTTATCTTATCTCATCTCATCTCCTTTGATCTCATCTCATATCATCACATCTCAGCGCACCTCACCTCACCATACCTCACCTCATCTCGTCTCGTCTCGTCTGATCTGATCTATATTATATTATCTTATCTTATCTTCTCTTTTTTTCAAATGTTTTTCCATCTTATCTTACCTTACCTTACTTTACCTTACTTTACCTTACTATGTCACACGCATTCCTTCTTTGCCACTACTAAAGCAAACGTGTGCAAGATTGTATGTTACACGCTTTGATGCCGAAATCAATTATTTTGATTATGCATTTATTTCTGAAAATGTTTAGGCTACCTTCACATACATTCAGTCACTACCTTAAACACTTATGTTTTCAGTATTCATTTCAAGTGGTGACGAACGTAGAAAAATGGGTATCAAAGTGTTGTTACATTTTGTTGTGCATTCTGAATAGTGTGCCAACAGGCCTTGGTCAGTCAATCACGTTTTATCTGTGTACTTCGTGTTTGACGGAAAAAGAATAACACCAACCCCGTTCTCCTGTATATAACTGAAAGCCACATTTTCTTCTTCATTCAATTTCTGTTTTCAAAAGCTTCGTCAACTTTCCACTTACACGACAAGCTCCCTTTACCAAGCTTCAATTAAGAACCCTGAATACGAAAGGTCAAAACAAAACAATAGGTACTACTTTCACTATCGTCGTCTGCAACGAAAACCGAAAATGGCGAAACGCTTTGCTACGTACACAAAGGACGAAATTTCAAATAAAAGATCGAACCTTACACCTGTGACTAGGAAAAGTTGCATAGACAGTTCCGTGCGGATCTCACCACGTATCAACGTACATCCGATGCTCAGGACCCACAGATAGGTGACGCTTTGGCGATTGAGGCTTCGTCTTCAGCTCTAACACGCACGCAGACAGTCAGGCAGGTCTAATCTGCACCAGCGGTGATGGAAGGTTTGGATTTAGAAACACTCGAATGTTACTTCGACGAGATAAACGAACCAAAAGTCAAAAGTGTGCCCCAAATTCAGAAAATATTCTTTCAAAGCAGCACTGTAAAAACCATCAACATCAATGTGAGAAAATAAACAATACAAACACAACCAGTTCCCCTGTGGAACATTTCGGGTGGACTTTCTCACGACCTGACCTACAACAATCCTCCGTGTTCGTTCGCGCTTTGCATTCAATCTGTGTCAGTGCGCGTGTGTGTTTGTGTGTTTAGCTTTCGTTGGTATGTGCTGTTTGGTTCAAAATAAGTTTATCTTTTTTTATTGAAAGATTCAGAAATGTTGGTTGATACTTTGTTGAATGCATTCAACCAGAAAAGACACGAAACGTATTGAATCTATCTTCTGCGCGCATGCGTGTGTAGGGTATGTGTAAAAGGGCAATTGTGTTTTTCAGTCTTGTTTTGTGCCTGTTATTTCGTCCCCAAAAACTCATTTATGTCTTTCTATGCCAATACTGTGAGACATAATCGCTAATACAGCATGACTTCCCTTCTTTGTCTCTGTTAATCTAGGGAGAAAATATCCAGCGATATTTCTCCGTAGGCCTAAAGTTCGGCCATGACCTAGGCAAAATAACTTGCGCAGCCGCAGAAACAAGAAAATGGAAATCTTTTATGAAATGATTGGGAGCCACGCAAATTTGACCTCTTGATTCCGACCATGAACCCGCTGTTGATAATCTGGAAGGTCGTACCAGAAATGCAGATCTATCTCTGGCCGATTCATAGATTCAACCTACAAACTGCGACCTCATCATTCTGTGATCAGATGGCCAAGCAATGCGTGAAATCTTTTATTCTAAAGCCTTATGGCTCGTTTCGACAAGCATTAAACGGATGAAATTAACCACATGCAGTTTATTCTTCAGAGAAATGCACACAAAAAATGGGTTGGGTTCGGTGATTTGTACATAAACGTCTTCCTCGCGATAGATTCGTTGATTTGTCTTATGAAGCCGTCATCAACACGAACACAATGATTGCAGAAGCAAACTCTGTACCTACGCGACCGAGACACAAGACTGATTATTTCACAGCTGCAATGTGAATAGAGAACAAAGACGTTTTGGGTAAGCTTACTCACGTCAGGTCTTCACTGACAAGCTAGGAACAGACGGAAAATTCCGAACAAAAGTAAATGACGTCAAAGTCTCTTTCGCTTTGCGTGTAACTTTATGACGTCTTTTTGTGACGACAGTATACCGACAATTTGTTCGCTTCCGGTGTCATTTTAGACTGAAAAGCAACTCAAAAGAAGGAGCTAAGCCTGTGTCTTGAAACAGCTGAAACACACTTTTGGATTGCCGTTTCAATGTTAACCAAAAAGTTAAAGAAAAAAAAAACAAGGTTCAGTTGCGAGCTGACAGCGGATTGAGCATTTATTCCTGTTGATGAAGGTACGATTGAAGCTTTATTCTCTCCGTCAACCAACAAGACTAGATTTGTAGCAGACGAAAAACAAAGTGTGCGTTTTTCCTGTCTTGTGAAGGCGATTATGTCGTTATAAGTTATCTGTACGTTGTGAAGACATTTCAAAACAAAATTTAGCTTTGATGCGTCACGGGATATAAGCTTATACGTTTTCATCCATGGAATTGGTTTTTTTTTCGTCTCGGCAGGGTGAATGAATTCATGATGTCTTTTCCGGAACTGGACAAAACTGGCCTTGCCAAGACTGAAACAAAATATAGTTCTACAACTTCTAGGCTTGGGTTGATTGCCCATGGTGAATTTCCAATGATTTGTTTCCACATCCCATGACAAATTCTCTTTACTTTGGTCATGCCATATATACGTTACAGCTCCGTCGATCCATGGTATCGCGTGATATTTTGTCTCGACGGGGTGAAAGAATTATAATGACGTCACTCTCGGCAGAGCCTCGAGTGACGTCACCATATTCATTGACCCAGTCTCGACAAAATATCAGGCGATACCATGGATGGACGGAGCTGTAACTTATACTTACCTTACCTTACCTTACCTTACCTTACCTTACCTTACCTTACCTTACCTTACTTTACCTTACTTTATCTTACCTTACTTTACCTTGCCTTACCTTACCTTACTTTACCTTACTTTACCTTACCTTACTTTACCTTGCCTTACCTTGCCTTGCCTTACCTTACTTTACCTTACCTTACCTTACCTTACCTTACCTTACCTTACATTACCTTAATACCTCGTCTCATCTCATCTCATGGTTTTGTATTATCTTATCTTATCTTATATTGTTTTGAATTATCTTATCTTATCTTATCTTATCTTATCTTATCTTATCTTATCTTATCTTATCTTATCTTATCTTATCTTATCTTATCTTATCTTATCTTGCCTTGCCTTGCCTTGTCTTGTCTTGTCTTGTCTTGGCTAATCGTTTCTCATTCGCAGGCTATGGTGTGGCTGGCCGCGTGCCTGTACAACGTCCCCCTCCTCTTCATCTACGTCACGTTCGACGTTCCGGGAGCTACGTACTGTTACCGTAACGATGGCGACGACCAGGTGATCCACAGCAAGAGCTACGTCCTCTGCAGCTTCCTGCTGACCTATGTCCTGCCCCTCATCCTCATGGCTACGTTCTACGTCAAGATCTGTGTCACCCTCTGGAGGCCCAGCCCTGCCACCTCGCTCCCTTGGACCCAGGCTTCCAGCAGGTGAGTGGGGCCTGGTAGCTCAGTTGGCATAGCTCGAATCCGGGCCGGGACGGACACGGGTCAACTTTATGTGCAGACTCAGAGACGGTATCCATGTCCCACCCCCGTGTCAGTACAGTGGCACGTAAAAGACCAAGGTTATTCTGCCATTTGTGCAGGTGGCTGATTACACCTAAACACACACACACCTGGGTGGCGCCTCTTGTTGCTGCTAGCTTTCCATTGGGGGTGGGGGGGGGGGCGACCCGAATGTCCCGGCCCCACTCACCTGCTGGAAGCCTGTGTAATTTCTATATTTTGACGTTTTGAATTTCCCATTTTTTTTAACCATATCCCGCCATGAAAAGGTATGCAATTTTATAAATGTGAACACTTATTTAGTTTCTTAATCCTGCTCCTTTTGTAAAAATACATGTTGTGTTTTCATGTGTGCGAACAAGAATTGTTGGGTTTTGTTTAAACAAATCTGTATTCAGGATCCGTACTCAAGCATCAAGCTTTATATAACGAATCCAATTTTTGTTTGTTCAAACCAACAGCGTGAGGTCAGACCACAAGACCCCCAAGCCTGACCGCCCGGATGTGAAGACAGCGGCGCTGAACAGAGACAACCAGGGTCCAGTTACCTGTCCCACACCTCAGCCTGTGGTCGGTGAGCAAAGCAGGACCCAGGGCGTTCGCTCCAGAGGTCGTGAAAGGGAGAGGGTCGTAAAATGGAGGTTAATTTGATGAGGTTATGAACGGGAAAAAATCAAGGTATCAAAAAGCTGGGAGTCAGAAATTGAGGGGTCGTAAAAGGGAGGTTCCACTGTTGTTTATCTTTGAGGGATGGGTAGGTGGGAATTATGGGGCTGGTGAGGAATTGGGAGATGGTTTTGTCAGTTTGTTTTCATTTGAGTCCATGTCTGCTTGGCGGCCTACCTTGTACGTTTGTGTGTGTGTGTGTGAGGTTCCACTGTTGTTTATCTTTGAGGGATGGGTAGGTGGGAATTATGGGGCTGGTGAGGAATTGGGAGATGGTTTTGTCAATTTGTTTTCATTTGAGTCCATGTCTGCTTGCCCTACCTTGTACGTTTGTGTGTGTGTGGGGGGGGGGGGGGGCGGGGAGGGTGCTTGCCTGCGTGGTTTTTGGTAATGCTTCTACATTGGTTCTTGTCGCCACCTGTTTTTACATTTAGTCAAGTTTTGACTAAATGTTTTAACATAGAGGGGTAATCGAGACGAGGGTCGTGGTGTATGTGTGTGTGTGTGTGTGTGTGTGTGTGTCTGTGCGTGTGTGTGTAGAGCGATTCAGACTAAACTACTGGACCGATCTTTATGAAATTTGACATGAGAGTTCCTGGGAATGATATCCCCGGATGTTTTTTTCATTTTTTCAATAAGTACCTTTGATGACGTCATATTCGGCTCTTTGTAAAAGTTGAGGCGGCACTGTCACACCCTCATTTTTCAATCAAATTGATTGAAATTTTGGCCAAGCAATCTTTGACGAAGGCCGGACTTTGGTATTGTATTTCAGCTTGGTAGCTTAAAAACTAATGAATGAGTTTGGTCATTAATAATCGGAAACTTGTAATTAACATTATTTTTTTATTAAACGATCCAAAAACAATGTCATCTTATTCTTCGTCATTTTCTGATTCCAAAAACATATACATATGTTATATTTGGATTACAAACAAGCTCTGAAAATTAAAAATATAAAAATTATTATTAAAATTAATTTTCCGAAATCGATTTAAAAACAATTTCATCTTATTCCTTGTCGGTCCCTGATTCCAAAAACATATAGATATGATATGTTTGGATTAAAAACAAACTCAGTAAGCTAAAAAGAATAGACATACAGAAAAGCGTGTTATTCTGCTCAGTGCGACCACTACCGCACTATTCTGCATGGCTTGTCGATTTCACTGCCTTTGCCACGAGCGGTGGACTGACGAAACTACGAGTATGTGGTCTTGGTGAAAAAAGCAGTGCGTTCAGTTTCATTCTGTGAGTTCGACAGCTTGACTAAATGTTCTTATTTCGCCTTACGCGACTTGTTATATTTACGAATGTCTGCCTGCCTGTTTACCTTGGGGTCTGATCTTGTGCGCTTGTGTTGACACACCAAAAAGGAATATTTTCGAATCAGCATCAGTAAAGCATCACTTCCCACCCTAAAAAAAACTTTTCTTCAACTGTTTGACAGCAACCTTACTGTCCCTGTCATTTTACCGACAAACCTTTGCTTTTCTCCAGAGGGTAGTGACAAGCGCAGCCGCAGTAGCTGCACCAGTCGTACCAGCTGTTCCACCACCGTCTCCACCAGTAACACCGCCGTCATCGACAACGACCTTGCCAACGACTCTTATCATCATCGCCATGACAACGGAACCTGTCGACCTCTGCTCCGCGCCTGTCGCTCTGACCCTAGTCGTCATGACGACCACCTAGGTCATGACCTTTTTGTCCATAAGGTGAGGGATGATGAAGTAGTTGATGTTTTTGTTCTTTATCATACGTGTGTTTATCTGTTTGGGTGTCTGTGACTTTTGCGTTTGTCTTTCTGTGAGTAAACCTATGTTTTTGTGTGCCTGTTTTTCTATCTGTCCAACAGCCTGTGTCACTGTTGCTCCATCAATTCGTCCGTTTCTGTTGGTCTGTCTGCCTGTCTCTACGCCTGGTCCTTGCTTCCTTCCTTTCGTACTTTCTTTTTTTCTTCCTTCATTCCTTCCTTCCTTCCTTCCTTCCTTCCTTCCTTCCTTCCTTCCTTCCTTCATTCATTCATTCATTCATTCATTCATTCATTCATTCTTCCCTCCCTGCCTTCCTCCCTTCCTCCTGACTTATCACAACAGACGTTTAAGAAAATATGAATACCAGCTTCTCATTTCAATCCCCTCCCTATCCTCCCTCAGAGAAGGAACACCGTGACGACAGACCATCTTCCAATGACCTTCACCATTCCCTCCTCCTCCACCTCCTCCACCTCATCCAGACGTCAACGATTCAGCACGGGCAGTGAGATGAGCAGCGACACCTGTCGGTCGGTCTTCTACATGCCTACACTTCCGTCAGCAGACTCCAGCGCTCCTCTCTTGGCTTCCAGTTCTCCTGAACCGCCTGGGCTGGCTGGAGGACAGGCGTCTGCACCGGTTGCAAACTCGTCTGCTTCTGCTGTGTAAGTTTGAGTTTTCGGAAGTAAATATTTGTGTGTTTTCGAAAGAGATTTTGAAAGTGCAATTTACTAGGCTTACAGTCTAACCTGCCCTTGCGACCACCTCTTAAAATCGACCACCTGCCCCATAACAACAACTCCGAAGGATTCCCCTACCATTCTTGTGTCCGCATTTCTGTATATCGCTGTCTTGCAAAGCAGGTAACATCTCGAGTCATTTGAATCTGACACACGCAGCAACTGCACTTGTACGTTGCAACAGTATACTTGAGTTTTGCACGTGTCAGATTTCCACGCCTCCACATTTCTGTGTCCATTTCAACCCTCGCTTGATTAACTGTCAGAACTTGAAACCCGAAACAGATAGACTGCTAACCTTCCAATGGTCAGGGCTACGATCATCTTGGGGACATGTTAAGATAAGGCACAGTAGCATCATTTCTTTCATTGTGTGTGGCTGTTGTGTCTCCTGTTGTGCACTTTAAAGACCGTTAGGCCGATATTCTTGTGAATGTTTTGTTTTGTCCTGAATTAAACGTTCCAAATTTAAACCTCTTGGGTTTTTGGCTCACGTAAGTGTAGCCTATGCGATGCTAACTTTTGTCTGTCTGTGCGTGCGTATGTATACATGTATGTGGTAGAAACTCTAACATATGAAGACGTCACATTACATTGACGTCACATTATGACGTAAGAGGGTTTGACGTCACGCGAAGGAATTACTGAAAGTCTCGGTCATTGTTTTTTTGAGCGGGCCGAGACTAGTTGGCAGTCGTGTCCCTGTACGTAGGCTACATGCAGACAGACAGATCTAGATCTAGTGTCTCGCTTTCTTGCACAGTTTCACCTATGCTCTTTCTGTGTGTGTGTGTGTGTGTGTGTGTGTGTGAGTGTGTGTGTGTGTGTGTGTGTGTGTGTGTGTGTGTGTGTGTGTGTGTGTGTGTGTGTGTGTGTGTGTGTGTGTGTGTGTGTGTGTGTGACGGAGTGATTGAGTTTGTGTTACTGTTTGTCGATTTCTTACGTGAGCCTTGAAGGCTTCGCCTCTTGTTTAGTCTAATAACTTGAGTTTCTATTTTTCTTCTTCTTTCTGTTGTGTCTCTTCTTTGTGCACTTTGAAGTCTGTTAGATCGATATTCTTGTGAACATTTTGCTTTGTCCCGAATCAAACGTTCCAAAACTTTAACCTTTTTTTGTTTTGTTTTATTCTCATAACTTAATTCTCTATTTGTGTTTCTCCTGTCGTCTCTTGTTTGTCCACTTTAAAGGCCGTTAGGTCGATATTCTCTTGAATGTTTTGTTTTGACCTGAATTAAACGTTCCTAAAATGGAGCCATTCTTGATTTTTATAATTATTCTCTTAACTTTATTCTATATTGTTTCTGTTGTGTCTCTTGTTTGCCCACTTTAAAGCCGTTAGATCGAGAATCTAGTGAATGTGGGGTTTTTTAATCCTGAATTAAACGTTCCAAACCTTTCTTGCTCTTTGATTCCCAAAACAATCCCGGCCGCGGCCGCCTGGTGGGTTAAGTTTGGAGATTTTTTTCGATCTCCCAGGTCAACTTATGTGCAGACCTGCTAGTGGCTTATCCCCCTTCGTGTGTACACGCAAGCACAAGACCAAGTGCGCACGGAAAAGATCCTGTAATCCATGTCAGAGTTCGGTGGCTTATAGAAACACGAAAATACCCAGCATGTATCCTCCGAAAGCGGCGTATGGCTGCCTAAATGGCGGGGTAAAAACGGTCATACACGTAAAATTCCACTCGTACAAAAACACGAGTGTACGTGGGAGTTTCAGCCCACGAACGCAGAAGAAGAAGAAGATTCCCAAAACTTGATTCTCTTCTGCCAACAGTCCTTTGACGACGTCAGGGTCACGGGACGGCGTGTACATCCTGAGGCCTGGCACCAACACCAAAACCGCGTCATGCCGCTACCGCGTGACGTCACATCACGTGTTGATGACGCGTCGCAAGGTGGTGAGGCTGCTGATCGTTGTCCTCTCGTCCTTCGCTCTGTGCGTGCTGCCATTCCACATCAGAAGCCTGCTGTGGTACTGGATGCCCGGCCAGTCCCAGTGGAAGTATGGACTGCCCAAGTACATTACACAGGTAATGGTCAAGATTTCGGGTTGGGGGAGGGGGATGCCGAGGGAGGTGACTCTGAACAGTGTTTGCTTGCCTAATTTTTTCCTGATTTTTGTGTGTGACGAGGAGAGATATTTGAGGCTATATATTTCCTTCTACATATACCTGTCTTTTTATCAGATTAAAACGCTTTCGTTAAACAAAGACGAAGTAAACTGATTCATTTTTAATCTCAACAAATTTGGAAAATACCGTTTAATAAAAAATAAAAATAAAAAAAGGCCGCTGAGTCAAACCCAAAGGGAAGGTGTCAAGGAATGACGTCTTCATGTCTATTCTTTTCATCAATCGTTAACATAGTTGTTATAACACTATCATATGTTTTCTTTGTTTGCACGTCTGTCCAGTGTTTAGTCCCCCCACACGGCATATTAACTCTACCTATCCCAAGATAGGCCAATTAATCCCAAGAGAACGTAAAAACTAATAGTTTTGTGTCTTTTTAAGTCAATATTTTGTTAATCGGTCTTTTACTCGGTTCCGTATCTCTTTAAATTTTTTACCTTTATCATTCCAAGGTGCTGTTCTTCCTCAACTCAGCCCTCAACCCCGTGCTGTACAGCCTCATGTCGGACTCGTTTCGCCGCAGTGCCCGGCAAGTACTGTGCTGCAACTGCCGTACGCGGCGACCCAACAAGAACCTCGCTGCCTTTGGTGCACGTGAGGCCCGAAATCACCACCTTGCTCTCAGCAGACAGGCCGCCCAGCGCATCGGA
This sequence comes from Littorina saxatilis, assembly GCF_037325665.1. Taxonomy (NCBI): domain Eukaryota; kingdom Metazoa; phylum Mollusca; class Gastropoda; order Littorinimorpha; family Littorinidae; genus Littorina; species Littorina saxatilis. Next base: position 48,783,429 of record NC_090249.1, read on the forward strand.
ATCAACAGGCAGTGAAACGGCGATTTGAATCACACATGATGATGATGATGATCTCATGGACTCTGAACTTTGCTTGTATACAGCTATACAGATAGGGTATATCGTATGTCGCTTGCCTGGGAGGCAGACAGGCCGCCCAGCGCATCGGAATCAACAGGCAGTGAAACGGCGATTTGAATCACACATGATGATGATGATGATCTCATGGACTCTGAACTTTGCTTGTATACAGCTATACAGATAGGGTATATCGTATGTCGCTTGCCTGGGATGCCCGCAATCACCATCTGGTTCATAGCTCTTAGCAGCACAGGCAACCCAGCGTGATGACATCAACCAGCAGTGAGAGTGATTTGAATCACACGTCCTGATGATGATGATCTCGTGGACTGTGGAATCGTTGCTTGTACATTTGTACATCTATATAGACAGTCTGACGTGCACGTATCGTGAGAAGCAGACAGACTGCTCAACGCAGCGGAAGCAACCTACAATGAAACGGCGATTTGAATCACACATGATGATGATCGCGTTGGCTGTGAACTCTTTGCTTGTACAGCTGTATAGACAGGGTATTGTATGTCTCTTTGGGAGGCACGAAATCACCACCTGGCTCTCAGCAGGCTGGCTGCTCAACGCAACGGAATTAACCAGCAGTGAGAGCGATTTGAATCACACATGATGATGATGGACTCTGAACTCTTTGATTGTACAGCTATACAGACAGGGTATCGTATGTCTTTTGCCTTCGAGGCACGCAATTATCGTCTAGATCTTAGCAGGCAGGTAGCTCAGCGCAACGGAATCAACAGGCAGTGAGCGCGATTTGAATCACACATGATGATGATGATCTCGTGGACTTTGGAATCTTTGCTTGTACATTTGTACAGCTATATAGACAGCCTGTCGTGCAGGTATCGTGGGCTCCCAGCAGGCAGGCCGCTCAGCGCAACGGAAACTAACAGGCAGTGAGACGGCGATTTGAATCACACATGATGATGATGATCTCGTGGAGTGTGAAATCTTTGCTTGTACATTTGTACAGCTATATCGACAGCCTGCCGTGCAAGTGCCGTGTGCTCCCAGCAGGTAGGACGCTCAGCACAACGGAATCCACAGGCAGTGAGATACCGGCCGAGAGGACTCCCACACGATGATGATCTCGTGGAATGTGGACTCTTAGCTGTACAGTCATATCAACAGCCTGGCGTGCAGAAATCGTACCTCTTTTGCTGAGTTGTGGCGAAGAGCCGACAGACCGTTCAGCGCAACAAGAGGATTTTTTTGTGAGAGGGCGGTTTTAATCACAAATGATGATGTTGAGGATTTTGTGGGCTGTGAACTCTTGGCTTGTATAGTTACATAGACGGGTTGCCGTGCAGATATCGTATGTGGCTGCCTTTGGCCCGTGGGAGGCCCGCAGTCATCATCTGGTTCTCAGTAGGCAGGCCGCTCGTCGTAATGGAATGAACAATCAGTGAGACAGCGAAATGAATAACTATAATGATGAAAATGATCTCGTGGGCTGTACATGCACAGATACATCCTACACTGTGCAAACAGTGAGACAGCGATAGGACTCTCGAGTGGGGGTGATTTCGTTGACTGTACAGCTACAGATATAGAGACAGCCTGCAAGGTGTCGTGAATTAGCGATTGCACTTACAAAGGATGGTGGCGATTTCTCCGAGGACACTGGACTCTTTTCTTTGCAGAGCGCGAGGACTGCCATGGAGACAGGGAGACAAGCCTTGATTCCAGTTATCGAGTGTCTTGGCGACGTCAGGCGAATGTCAGCAATCATCGCGTTGGAGTGAACCATGACTTTCTAGCGACGATCCGTGACACGTTCTTTCTCAGTACAATCGTATGCATCGCATACTCGAAAGGCAGCTTGTCAAAAGTTTTACTGAGGAGACATGGGGAAAACAGAAGAACTGAGGGTGAAAGCGATAAATAAAACAAAAAATACTGTATCACGCGTGAACGACAAATACGAATTAAACAAATAACGAGAATTACATCTGTAGTTCTTTCTGTTCTATTGTCTGTCTTCTTCTTTTTTTCTACTTTGCTTATGTGCCGGAAGAAAACCCTAGGGTTGAAACGTTGCTTTATTTGTTTAGTATTCTTCGTTCACACGTGAGTACAGTCATATTTTGGTCTTTTCATAGTAGAAAGGCCATTGTCAGTGTTAATTGGTGCCTTGGAAACATGTAAATAACATTGAGATTTGCACAGATGAGCACTTACAACGAGGCAAGGAAGACCTGGTAGGCCATACAGGTGAGCTCGTGCGCTCTGGGGATCCTTCTGCACGCGTTTACCTGTTTGTTCCCGATTGAACTCAATGCGATGAAGGATTGTCCGATGTATGCTGGTGTCTACTTTATCCCCCCCAAATGTCTGTGCTCGGCGAATGAAGTAGGCCAACGGTTTGATAAGATGTGCAATAAATTAATGATATGGACACGTGGTCGTCTGTGCCTATAATTGTATTAAAGGCGCACGCCTTCCCGTTCAAACGGTTCGGCTCACGATCTCAGCTTGGGCCGGACATTGGATAAGGCCATCCCCCCACTTCGACACATACCAAAAATCAACACCTTGCAGAGGCGGAGCAGTTAAGCCAGGGGGGGGGGGGGTTCCAACCTGGGGTAACAAAATTGACAGCCGGGGGGGGGGGGGTCCGGAACCCCTGTAACCAACCCTCCCCCCCCCCCAAATCCGCCCCTGCCTTGACTGCGTGTTGTCGTGAGTTGGAATGTTGTGATGAACTGGTTTCTTAAGAAGTCTCCAATTCATCAAACAATAATCCCTCTCTGCACAGAGAGCACAACGGCTGTTGAGTGTTGGTATGTGACCAAGTGGAAATAGGGTCTAAATGGTGTCACAGTCTGAAATGGTGAGCTCAACTCGAGAAGGAGTGTGCCTTTAAAGAGATACGATATCGATATTTTTCTGGCTCTCTCTTTCAAAGTAAAATCTCTGGCTTCAGAAGCCAAAGTTCGAAAAGACGTCATGACGTGAATAACGTAAATACGAATTCTGTTATTTCTTCGGCATGTCTCCCGAGGAAGTGACGAAGAAGAAAGAAGGTTTGTCTCGGTGACTTCAACATATATCAGCAGAAGAAAATTAATCGTAAGGTCACCACGTGCATGTATCGGTATCGTATATCATTAACTGAGGACAAATTGATTGTTTCATGAAGTACAATGGAAAACGTCAGTCGTTTTGTGTCAGTCTGCTTCCTTTTCCCGGTGACATATTTCAATGTCAATAACCTGTCAATAACGACCACGCAAGGGACAGACCAAAAGTGGACGTTACGGACAGGTGGTCGCAATGGACAGGTGAATTACATAGAGAAAATCTAGTCGTTTTGGATCCTTTGGGATGGTCGTTGTTGGCAGGCGTCCGTTTTACTGAGAGAGGTGGTGCGCAAGGGCAGGACCGACTGTGGAAGCATCTTTTTATGGCGGCTAATTCTTTGTTGTTGTAATAAACATTTTAAGGAACATATGTAACCGAGTGCCGAAACACCACAATCACCTTTGGAGGCGAAGTCCAATCAAACAGGATTGAGAATTTTAGAGCTTATTTCTAAGCCCTATAAAAACTGTTATGACTTCACAAAGGAAGGCAAGAACATACAGAGAGATATGATAAAATCGTTTATTTAACGTCACTCTGTAAAAACATTGGCGACATTTGTTTTAGATTAAAAAAACACACAGGCGTGCACACAAACTTTCCCTTTATGTACAGTGGTTCACCACCCTCCCACCCCCCGCACACTCTCGCTCATCTAATTAAAAATGGTAATAAGAGATACTTGGATATAAAATGGTATTCTTAAAGGTTCTGATAAAAATGTAAAGTAACTATATGAGAAGCAATGGCGTCAGCCGCAGCAATGTCTCTTCATGTCCAGGGACCAAGTGGGTGTGCGTGTGCACAAGTCCAGCGATAAGTTTGGGACCTTGCCACCCAAGGTCTTTATGAAAACTTAAAAGATAGCTTAATTTTTCAATTGGGGTACTTGGCAGGATATTTCTATTCGATACAGAGAGACAAAAGCCGCCAGACCCCATCACAAACAGAACTCTACAATCCACAGGTGTTGCCTTGCGAGCTGTAAATAGCTCGCAACTTCTAAGGCGAACAACTCTGCATATGTGTAGTATGGCTTTCCGTGTCTATTTAAATGTACAATATTTCTTGTGTAAGCTGGTCATGTTCAACACCGAAGGTTTGTTCAGGCTGATTGTCTTCTGTGAAGAGTAGGAATTTAATGTTGAATACCTTTGTATGTCGCTACCGGATGACATAATGATAGATCTTTTAAAAAGAATTATGCACACGGGTCAATCAGGTAAAGAATTTTTGAACATCCTGATAGACGCAAACTGAACTGACTTTGATGCTTGTAACAGATTTTCATTGCACTTTCAGGGCGCTTTCAGAAATGCTGTAATACAATTCTACCAGTGATGTATTGATTGGTGAATACGAAAGGACAACTTTAAAGGTTCCGTCTTTCTCGTGTGTAAGCCATTTGTCACCCACTAGGCTTTTACACGGGGTTAGAATCTAGCTCTACCTGGACACATACTATAACTCAATAGCCTTACCATTTGCTGTTCGGGTTTGTTTTTAGTTTTTTTGCGAATGTAATTTCTCAGATTAACACTAGTGTTGTCAGTTACGAAACTGGTTCAGCAAGAAATTCATGCTGTGCCCAGAAAGAATCCAGACTGTTACTTTTTGGCATGCGGTATGTGGAAGAATTATTTTGTCCCTGACGGTTTATGTAATACTATGTATCCGTTTTCAGGACATGTCTGTTATCAATTGCTAACAGTCAGAATATTAGACATAACTCGCAATCGTCTTTGTTATAGATATCGTCATAATTCTTTTTTCAAATCCTTTTTGTCAAATATATTATCATGTTCGCCTTCATTGTCGTCGTCATCTTCGTCGTTGTCTTCGTCGTCGTCGTCGTCGTTTTCATCGTTGTCGTCTTTATCATCGTCGTCATCATCGTTGTCGTCTTCATCGTCGTCTACGTCGTCATGATGACAATTTGAATAAAGTACTCCTTTTCAGCCTTTTTATATTTAGTCAAGTTTTGACTAAATATTTTAACATCGAGGGGGAATCGAAACGAGGGTCGTGGTGTATGTGCGTGTGTGTGTGCGTGTGTGTGTGTGTCTGTGTGTGTGTGTGTGTGTGTGTGTAGAGCGATTCAGACTAAACTACTGGACCGATCTTTATGAAACTTGACATGAGAGTTCCTGGGTATGAAATCCCCGAACGTTTTTTTCATTTTTTTGATAAATGTCTTTGATGACGTCATATCCGGCTTTTCGTGAAAGTTGAGGCGGCACTGTCACGCCCTCATTTTTCAACCAAATTGGTTGAAATTTTGGTCAAGTACTCTTCGACGAAGCCCGGGGTTCGGTATTGCATTTCAGCTTGGTGGCTTAAAAATTAATTAATGACTTTGGTCATTAAAAATCGGAAAATTGTAAAAAAAAATAAAAATTTATAAAACGATCCAAATTTACGTTTATCTTATTCTCCATCATTTGCTAATTCCAAAAACATATAAATATGTTATATTCGGATTAAAAA